>NC_049203.1:42420737-42724903 GCF_013347855.1 Anguilla anguilla | reverse complement strand
ACACACGACAGGGAATATGCTTCTGCGTGAATTATCCTGAAAATATGTTGATTTGTGATAAACTGCAGCAAATGGCCTAAATCTGAAGGGTAATTAGGATCCATCCAGAACTTCAGGACACAGCGTTTCTGATCTGGACACCCTGAAAGCTGCAAAGCAATTCAAACGTCACTTTTTGTGTATTTCAAAATGTCTGTGTATTTTTTTAGTCTGATCTTGTTTGGGCTGAGGGTCAAAATAAAAGGAAAAAATAATGATAAAAATACAAAACAAAATCAGTTTTTTTTCTGAAGCAGGCACCCAATATTAGGCAAAACATACTTAAAGCAAAAAATATTAACATACTTCATAACATAAAATAAACAGATCAGTGCATATGCAAGCTTCCATTTACAGCACCAGAGAATGGCTGTCCACCAGGGAGGCTAATGGGGTTTCAATGAGTACATAATGCCGCATGTGCACTCTAATAGCTGTTAATGTGTGCAGCTCGAGAAATTGGAGCTTAATTATAAAAATATAACTATATGAGGGATGAAGCGCTCCTCGGACTGGTCGAGACCTAGCAACAGACAACGGGAAACTTTCCTAAAACAGTCACCGCAGCAAAGCTAGCCACCCTGTTCTCTAACTCCTGCCCTCTCTCAAACATCCACACTTTCCATCTTTCTCTCTCACTCTCCTCCTTGCTCTCTTCAGTTCCATGTGTCTGAAGTAATCAATGGTCATAATAACACGCACGATGGGGGAAGAGGGTGTGCTGAAGGTCAGCCTTTGAAATTCGACACCAATTGACAGCTACTCCCTCAGGCAGATCTAGAGGAGCTGGGAGAGGATGAGATTGTGAGAAAGAGAGAGAGAAAGAGAGAGATGTATGTCTAATCATACATAAATTCTTGTACAGTAAGAAGGCTTTTAACTGCCATCTCTGATATACAGTGCTGTGAAAAAAGTATTTGCCCCAATCTTGATTTCCTCTATTTTTGCATATTTGTCACACTGAACGGTTTCAGGTATTTAGAAAAATGCAATATTAGACAAAGGAAACCCGAGTAAATACCAAAAAGAGTTTTTAAATGATTCGATTTATTTAATGAAAAAAGGTATCAAACACCCATATCAGCCATGTGAAAAAGTAATTGCTTCCATAAACTCAATAACTGGTTGCATTACCTTTAGCATCAATAACTGCAACCAAACACTTCCTATAGTTTAATATTAGGCTTTCACAATGCTGTGGAGAATTTTTTTCCTGCTCTTCTTTGCAGACCTAGTTCAGATAAATTGGTAGGTTTTCAAACATGAACTGCTCATTTCAGGTCCTGCCACAGCATCTCTAGAGGGTTCAGATCAGGACTAGGCCACTCCAAAACTATAATTTAGATTCTTTTCAGGCATTCAGATGTGGACTTGCTTTCGTGTTTCGGATCACAGTCTTTGGGCAGCTCGGTGGTGCAAGGAGTAGCACTGTCGCTTCACAGCAAGAAGGTCCTGAATCGAATCCCGGCCTGGGCCTTTCTGTGTGGAGGTTGTATGTTCTCCCCGTGTTCGTGTGGGTTTCCTCTGGTTTCCACACACAGTCCAAAGACATTCAGGTAGGCTAATTGGAGACTCTAAATTGCCCATAGGTATGCGTGTGTGCGAGAAGGTGTGTGTGCCCTGCGATAGACTGCCTCTCGCCCAATGCACGCTGGAATAGGCTTCAACACCTCTCACAATCCTGTTCAGGAATAAGCGAGTATAGATAATGGATGTACGGATGGATGGTTGCCTTGCTGCAGAACCCAATTACGCTTCAGCTCACGGACAGATAACCGGACATTCTCCCAAAGAACTTCTACTTCCTGGATGAGTTGTCGCTGTGCCCTTGGAGAAATTTAAGTGGGCCGACCACTCCTGTGAAGATTCACTACTGTTCTAAGTGTTTTCCATTTGGAGATAATGGCTCTCACCATGTTTTGGTGGAGTCCCAGATCCTTACAAATGGCTTTGTAACCTTTTCAAGATTTATATATTTCAACAACTTTTTTGTCTCATCTGTTCTGGAATTTCCTTTCGTTTGTATAGTGTACTTGTATAAACTTTATGGTGACTACTTCACTCTGATGGTAAGGTTCAGTATGAGTGAGGTTTAGATTCAACAGAGCTGGCTGCAATCAAGCCTGGCTATGTTCAGTCAGCTGAATCTAATTATCAATCACATTTGGTTAATTGGCTGATTTAATAACTAAGGAGGCAATTACATTTTCACATGGGTGATATGGGTGTTTGATAACTTTTTTAATCAAATAAATAAAATAATTTAAAAATGTTTTTACATTTACTGTTTCCCTTTGCCCAATATTACATTTTGTCTAAAGATCTGAAACCATTCAGAGATAGAAATATGCAATAGAAATCAGGAAGAGGGAAACTACTTTTTCACGGCATTGTACTGTATATTGGAGGGTGGACAGGGGGAAAGGGTACATCTTCGAGGTGAAGATACTGTTAAATGCAATATACAAATTTTCACTATCCCATTACTTTTGCATTTAACTGTTAGAGACCCTAAGGATAGAGAGAGAATCTACTTTCGCAAACATCCACCCATTTTTTCTACCACAGAAGCAAGAGATCTGTGGCACTTTTTCACTGTAAGACTGGGGTTCACTGTGAAGCATGGTCACCACATTTTGGCCCCAATCTACCGAGAGACCTCTTCACTGACCCTTCAGACTCAGAGGCAGGAACTCGGTAACACATATCCTTCACAACTGCTACAAAGCAGGAACCAGGTTGGCTTATTGGACCCATTTCCCTCTGCACAGCTGGAACCAGACTGACTCATCATACCAATTTTCCACCATAGAGCTGGAACCACGCTGGCTCATTATACTTATTTCCCCACCGTAGAGATGGAACCAGGCAGACTCATTGCTCCATTTTCCATGGTAGAAAACAAGACCCAAGCTGTGCAAAGATGCTGCTTCCGTCGCTAGTATGAACTGATTCTAAAACGTGGATCACAATCCCATGATGAACTACCCTATTTTACTTATAAGCAAAAGAAAAGCATACAAATGGCATTGGGGGTGTTAAATAATAACAAAACAAGCACTCGGTCATGATGCGTCCAAGATGACCGCCAATGTCATTTATCCAGTTGGCAAGCTGAAAGACGACTGATGAAACCGATGAGTGTTGTGCCAACAAACTGAGAGTTTGCCCGTTTAAATTTTGACTGAGCTGTATATATCATGCTGGGGCCCTCTGGGGCACCCCACCAGAGCCGTTAATTAAGAAGCCTGGATAGGGAGACCACCTGGACCCCTCTTTAGTACAGGGTCACACATGGTTCGGCGTCCTACTCCCACAATGCACCAGGGCGCCTACTAGATCAGAGAGGGCTGGCAGAGCACGGTTCTGCGAGATCAACCCTGCCCCCATGTGAAACGAATGCAAATCTTTTAATTAGAACAGCCGAAGCGGGGTACATTTCCTTTGTGACCTTTACGCGGAGAGAACGGCGAGACCTTGCATCGTCAGAGGCTCCGGGCTGTGCGGCGCTCACGTGTCCCCCCACCCCACCCCACCCCCACCCCCACCCTCAGAAGATCTGTCCATCACCCTTTCCCCATCGTCTAATTGAAAGAGATCCCCAATTGCCGTTTCACTACACGATGAAACCACAGGCCAGAGAAGTGAACCCGACCTCTATCCCTGGAAACCAGAACAGGTCAGACTCTCTACCGTGGGTCAAACTAGAAAGTGAGAACCGAGGATATGAGTGTAAAAAAAACAGTGCATATTTGTGAATTGCTTTACTCTTCTTCTTCTTTTCAGCTGTTCCCGTTAGGGGTCACCACAGCGGATCAGATCCACATGTTTGATCTGGCATATGTTTTTACGCCGGATGCCCTTCCTGACGCAACCCTTCCCATTTATCTGGGCTCGGGACCGGCAATAGGAATGCACTGGCTTGCGCATCCCCAGGTTGGGTTGTGAATTGCTTTATTAGTGTCAAATTTTCTTAAAGGTCCATGAAACTGAAATCCGTGAATTATTTGCTGATGTGCCGTTTTAATACTTTTTTGTTTTCATAAAGGGCCAAGAAATATTTAAAAATTATTCTTGCAAAAAAAAAAAAAAAACATTTAAGCCCAGCCGAAATTGGCTTGCTTTTCCCCTTGGCTAAAATGGCAGGTTTTCAATGGGTGGGGATAACTGGGTGTTAGTTACGCAACAAAAATCTTAAGTCTAGTGAAATCCTTCCTATATGTAATTTGTAAATGACGCTCTTCTCACTTTTGTGCGGGTGAGGCAACCTAAATTGAAATGCCAAAGCATTGCCCCTGCTCTGGATCCAGAGAAAGCAATATGCTTTTTCCTTTTCCCAAAAATTAACAGACCTACAAGAAATGAGTTTAATTTCTGGAGCCCACAGGCACTGCAATATTACAATAACCCATGTAGTTAGTATTTGCTGTGCCCATTTCCACCTAGAACTTGTCGCAGAACGAGGTGGATCGGCAAGTGGACCAACTGTCAGCTAGCGACAATAGCTTTCAAGCTGTGACATGTGGAATCAAAGGCTTTATCTGGGGGTAATTTCCAGATTTTGAGATTGCTTTAGAGTCAAATGTTAGTGTACAGTAGCTCCGTGCTACAATGTTGTTACACATTGAATGATCTTTAGGTTTAACTATACAATGGTAAAGCCTAGTTCATGTTGCTTTCTTAAGTTTTTGTCTGGTAGTGTAAGGTTACTGCAGGGGACAATTTGCTCTAACCAGCTCTTACCTAGCATGTGATGAGAAATGGTTTACATATTGTCTTACGGATATGAATGTTAATAAGCACAGGATACACGCCTACCCTGTCTTTAATCGAAGTGTTCATTACAATTTAATGGCTATAACTGGGTTGAAAACTTTAAAGAGACATTAAGAAGACAATCGTTACTTCAGGGGAATATAAGCACAATTTGAATCCAGTTTCCTGGACGTTCAATTTCAAAAGCTGTCTTGAATACAGCTTCGTTCAAACATCCACACCACATGCCCCTGTAGTTCTACAAAGTATGCCTCTTATGATCTTGTCTGATTTCAGCGTGGAGTCACTGCATGAACAGGGATGATCAGTACCGTGGGTGGTAACATATCACTGAAGACTTTCCTTACCTGTGTAAGCTTTCCAGATGAAAGCATGAAGGCCAACATTGTCATGAAAGCTTAACATCCAACTGAGGCTCCCTTGATCCACCGCTTCATCAGATCCTCTCAGATACGGCTTGTTAACAGAACACAATTCCTTCCTATCATACACTGCTGCATCCTATCCGTTTCTGTCAGACCTGGGCCAGATAAGCATTTGAATCCAAAACAAATAAGTTTCTCTGTGTTCTATTGATCTTGCCGGTTGTAACTGAGCCTGCCAACATGACCAGAAGGCGGGTTTTGCACTTTTTGAGAGTATTTCATTGGTTCCAATACACCAGACAAGATCAGTAAAGCGTAGAAAAGTATTTGAATCCAAAACAAATACGAATTTGACCCAGGTCTGGTTTCTTTAGACCCACCAGACAGTCGGTTTTGTGTAAAGATTAAGTCTCCCTACAATCAAAGGTTGAACTGAACGTTTTAATCACCTTCAGAAAAATCATTAAGGGGTTGTGACCAAGGACAATACTGTGGCTGTTCTGCACTGCAATATAATACTGGAAGCCAACTGCCAGCCGGAATCTCCAGTAGCAGAGGAATTAAGCAGACTGGCGAGTGTAGATCAGCCTCAGGTGTGTGTGTGTGTGTGTGTGTGTGTGTGTGTGTGTGTGAGAGAGAGAGAGAGAGAGCCGTGTGGCTCGCGTTTTTCACTGGTTTTTGGCTATCAGCAGTGGTAACCAGTGGGGCTCTGGTAGACACACCATCAATGGTTTCTTTCCACTAACACATCAAGAGGCACTGGACGCATTTAGACAGCCTCATTTACTGCTAAAACAGCACCGCCTACTTCAAATGACTATGTCATTATCATTCAGTTGGTTTAAAATTGGCATTTAATATCAATTTGATTCTTGGTTCAGATTTTCTTTTTTTTTTTTCTTTAGTGGCGTAAAAGGTGCATGTCTTCTTGCTTAAAGTATAATTCATCATATTCCCAGAAACTCAATCAAAAGACTTCAAGTCACTGCACAAAAAAGGGACTGTTTATTGCTATTAGTGGCGCCTCTTATTAAGGGCAAAACGAGAAACAAATATACGTGACTAGGTTATGCTCTTTAAGGATGTCACCAAAAGAAAAAAAAAAAGTTACACAAGCAGAGCAAACGAGTTCATAAAATACAAATGAATCTAAATTACAGCCAAAATAAACCATTTAACTACAGTTTCGAGAACTTTGCAACGTATGTCATAAATACAATAGGCATTGACTTCCTTTAACCACTTGTCAACCCTCTCATATAGTCCTTTCCTCTTCTTCTTATGATAAACACTGCAGCGGTACAGTAGGAAGGAGAGAAGATTCCAGAAACGAAGATGTGTCAGGGAGGCATTGCTCAAACTTGGCCACAGGCAGCAGTGCACGAGGCTCTTCTCTGACCTGCTGAGGAAAGCACATGCAGAACCATGTGCTGCCAGCCCCCCCTTCCCCCCCAACCCCACCCCCCATCCCCCACCCCCCAACACTTCTACCTCCAACCCTCTGCCAACGGCTTCCCTTCCCTGTCCATCAAGCAACAGGAAGTGCACTCCGTCTGAGCTCCACAGGGTCGCCGAGACACAGGAGCACGAGAAGGTTACTCAATAACCTCAGGCTCAATGTTATCCGCTTTTCTCCCTTTCAGCTTTTCAAGGAAGGAAGGAAAGAACAAATAAAGGAAAGATAAATTGATAGTAATGAGGGGGAATGAACGCGAGCAAGAATGCCATGTGCGGAATGACCTGACTAAAAAAAAAAAAAAAAGCATTAACTGTCTCCAAAGAACGTTGTTTCAGAAACCGAGCTTTACATTCTGAACACTGAAAGCAGCACATGGGCAAAGTAAACAGCCCTGGGGGAGCGGGGGAGGGAATCGGGGAAGTGTTACGTGGAACGCCATTTTCTACCAAACGAGCATAGCGTGACCTGGGCCTGGCTTTGGCTTTCTTAAATCTCGGTGTATGAACACATGTAGACCACACAGAGCACACTCCCCCTCATCAGTCAGAAGCCTGAAAACCTGAAATGTGACCATGAGAATGAGTCATTAAACACTGGCAACGAGAAATAAAATCTGTAAGACACTGCTGGATAAAATCACAAAATGGTGTGTTTCAGTGCATTTCTAGAAAATTGCTAGCAAAGAAAGCACACATCTTCTGGATCTTCCACAGCGTTGGGTTCTTTCTCCCTCCGTGTGAACAGTATACACCACGTAGACCCCCGTCTGTATATTATATACAATATAAGAGACACTCACTTCACAAAGAAACGGGGGAGGGGGGTGTGTTTTAGAAACGATTACCCAACAGCCACGTTTGTGCCCATCAGAGATGGGAGTGGTTTGAGTGAACGTGTCCAGAAATACCGCACAACGGAATGTTAACTCAGCTGCTTCTGCAAAAATAAACAGCGGTCACTTTGGCTGTAATGGTCATCAGTCACAGAGAGACAGACAGACAGACAGAGCGAGCGAGAGCAAGAGTGAGAGAGAGACACACACAGAGCAAGAGAGGGAGAGAAAGAGAGAGCAAGAGGGACAGAGAGAGCGAGAGAAAGAGAGAGAGGAGTTCAGAAGAACATGTTCTGGAAAAGGTTGCGGCCCATCTCGATGTAGGCCTCCTTCTCCTGCGGGCTCATCTGCTCCACCAGCTCGGGCCGCTGGCTGACGTCGTGGTAGGAGAACGGCCTCCCGCCCACCAGCACCGTGGGCTCCTCCTCGCCCACCTCCTCGAACTCGTCCTCCTCCTCGTCCTCCACCTCCTCCTCCCTCGGCCCGCCGCGGGGGGGCGGGCGCGGCGGGGAGTCCTCGTCCGATTCGCTGGTGTCGCTCTCCGAGTCGCTGGCGTTGACCGTCGAGAGGTGCGCCGACCCCGCCCCGGCCCCGCCGGAGGCCACGCACCCGACCCCGCCCCCCGCGCTCCGCTTCTCGTGGATCAGCAGGGCGCGCATCACTTCCTCGTTCTCGTTGGGCTGCGCCTCGCGCCCGCCGTCTCCCGGGCGATGGGCGCCCATGTCCTCTCCGACTGGAGAGGCAAACGACATTATGTCGTCAGGAACACGGCTTCGCCACGACGACAACACAAGCTCGTTACGCAGCCTGACCGCCAAGAAATAAAGGGCTCCATCTAAGGACGCCATTCTTTATTTATTTCTTTTTTAAACTAAAAACAAAAGACTAAAGGGAGGAAAGAAAACATGCAACAGGATGAGAAATCAGTGAAAGGAAAACTGAGGCGCTATGCCTTCAAAAGCTACATGTGACAAAATGGTGTACACAGTCACCTAACCCACATTATTCATCTACTGTGATGCATATTTCACATCCCAACTTCCATCTGCAGATAGTATGGCTTTGCAACATGAAGCTTTGTAATCTTTAAATACTGTATCATAGTACTTTATCCCCTCTGTCCCTCTCTCACACACACTCTCATTCTCTCTCTCTCTCTCTCTCTCTCTCTCTCTAACAGGCATACATTCATTCTGTGATGCCAAACGAGGGAGAACGAGAGACATGACATTACATTTATCTGGCAGACGCTTTTATCCGAAGTGACGTAGAGTTAGTGCATACCGAAGGTCATTAGAACAACAACAAAACACAGGCCTGATGAGGTACAGTACTCATTTTGTACAGAGACGGAGCGTGTGTACGTGCGTGAGAGAGAGAGAGAGACGGGCGGACGGAGAGCCGTACCGTTGTTGAGGGCGTCGGCATCGCTGTAGGCCCCCTGCACGGTGCTCTCGGTGAGCCACACCGGCCGCTCCCGGGGGGCCTTCCCCTCGCTGGCCTGCCTCCTCTGCTCGTCCGGCTCGTCCATGCTGATCACCACGTTCTGCGTGTACATGTCTGCGTACGTGGAGCCCTTCGACGACCACGCCTCTGGGTGGGCCCCGCCCGCCCCGGGCCCCGCCCCCGCCGCCCCGGCCGCCGACTGCGCCGCCCGGTCCCGGCTGGAGGGAGGGATGGAGGGATGGAGAGGGAGAGGAGGAGAGAGGGGACACACGGGGGGAAAATTAAGGAAATGCAGAAGGAGAGGGAGAAGAAGAAAGAGATATGTGGAGGAGAAGAGAGAGGGCATAGCATGGAGGGGTAAAGAGATGGAAGATGAAGTGTAGAGATGCAGGGGATGGGGAAAGAGATAGAATGGTGGAAGAAAAAAAAATATTAGACAAATCAAAAGCACAAATTTGTGAAAAACCACACTATTTAGAAACAACTTTTAAGGACAACCATATTCCAGTAAACTCCTTTATGACTGAACAGCAACTAAGAAAAATTACAAGACCTCCAGATCAGGAAAACATGTGGGCCTGACTATTTCAAATGAGATGCTTAAATATAGCATCCATTTCCTACAGGAGGCACAACAGCAACTATTTACAGCAGTTCTGAGTCTGGACTACTTCCCTGACAAATAGAACCAATGACTAATAAAACTGATAATTTAAGAACAGGGGCAAATTTGATCCCAGAAATTTAACAAGGCATTCGAGGAACTTTAAACTTCCTTAGCGAGCACAATGTCTTGAGCCAAGAGTCAAATGGGCTTTTTATCAAAACACCGCACAGCAGATCATGTTTATACCCTTCACGCACTAATAAAGGCACTTGCAAACCAAAACAAAACGGAAATGTTTGCCCGTTTTATAGATTTCAAGAAAGCTTTGGGCATGACGGATTGGCTCTGTAAAATTCCTGAAACAGGTGCAGGGGGGAAAACGTATGACACAATAAAATCAATGTAAACAAGACATAAATTTGGAGAAGAAACTGGGCGGGAAGGGCAAATGACTTCCACCAGGGTTGGAGTGTGAGATGGAGCTACAGTTTGAGTCCAACACTTTCCAAACTTTACATTCAATGAATTGCAAAGACTGCTGGGTCAATCTGCTGCTCCTGGGCTCAGTCTAAAAGACAGAAAGTTCATATTCCTGTTTAACCCCTTAAGGTGATGAATCACCAATATGTGATTAGAATGTTCCCGTCTGAGCACTCCAGTGCTGATGTAACGATCACTACTGGAAAATGAAAGCAACAAAGTTCGAGAATACAGACAGGATAACATTCCAGAAAAAATAACTACTCAAAGGGGTAATGCAGATCAACTGGTTCTGTTGTCGCTTGCAGAACAACAGCTTCAGCTGAACTGGACCCTGACCAAAACAAATATGGTATTCAATAAAAAAGGTCCAGGAAACTCTTGCCACTTCACCCAAGAACACACGAACGCTTGTGGAAAATGCGTTATGCACCTACCTAGATCTAAAATTCAGCTCAACCATAGTTTCAACAGTAAATTAACTAAAGGAGAAAACCTGAAGGGTAATGTGGCCATAAAAAAACCCAAATTCAACTACCAGTAACAAATGTGGTTAAAACAGCATTGAGCTGCCGGCTCAGCTCAGACACACATTCTTTTCCCCAAATGGGACAAAAACCAAATTAAAACCCTGCATGCAGAATTCAAAGGAAAACAGACAGCAATAAATGCGAGGCAGGACTAGGCCGATAGCCACTCCTAGTCGACATTCAAAAAGAGGCACACAAATTCTGGATCCGTTTTACAAATACTGACCCCCCTGACTCCTATCATTATAAACCCTGGCTAAAACACAAAGGGATGATTCCAGAAAAAGTCCCCTTAGCCAGCTGGCCATGAGGCTGACATCACCAACATCCATCAACTCCAAGCATCTTCAGAGAAGCACCATAACACCACAGTATGTTAGCGTCACCTAAGCTCCAAAAACGACACAAGCAAAACTCATTATCTATTAGGGCACAAACAAGTAAAATGGTATTCTATGCGGCCGCAAAGAGAGAATATACCCCCCGACGGAATAACTAACCATGGTGAAAAATGTCGAGCGAAAAAAAACACTGACAAAGTACAGACCCTGAGAGCAAAGAAAGGCCATTGAGACTTTGACAAACGTGGCTGCTCAGACAGGGCAGGTTATTCTCACCGTGTCGCCTACAAAAACTGAAAAGTACAGAGAAGTAAGGGCTTTGTACTTCCCCAAAATAAATCACATTTTCCCTGAATTTGAGAGGCTCCGAAAAGAAGCCAGGCTGTCGATCCTCCTGGGAGACACCGGTGGCACAGCACGGGAATACTCTGAGCAGGCTGAGGCGCAGCAAGTCAAGAAATGAGAATTATAATAATTATGACGTACGCTCGTTCATGCATTTCGGTGCTCTTTTTCTTCTTCCCTGTTCCATTCAAACGCACCTAATTTTCTTTCGAGTCAGCCTGTCATATCCAGAATCAATGTTAAAAGAATTAATTATTTATAAGGACCAAAAGTGAGTACCGCGATTCTGGCATTCTCCAAGTAACTTAAACAGTCAGGTCCAAACACTCTCACCCAGGCCCCTGTTAATCTGGTCTGATCTTACGTTACTTATATGCCAAGCTTCTACTCGCTGCTGCAAAGACAGGCCTGTTAAACGCTCACAGAACACGAATGAGACCAGGCTGCTGGTAACCTTTCAGTTACCAGGGCCAAAATCAATTGAGGAGATTTGTCATTTTAAAATCCAGCCTTTTGACCAAGAGCTGCTACAGAAATAAAGCTAAGGACATCCAACGGTGCCAAATCGTATTTGAAAAACTCATCGCGGTTATTTCTGAGAAGTAGACAAGGAAAACACTTCCATGTCAACAGTGGCATTATTGCTTGCTTCAATGCACAAACCTGAGCCAATAGCAATTCAGGAATTGTGTATAGATTAGCATATTGCATCCAGGCATATATATGTCACCGCTACAACAGAACCGGAGAATAGTGAGACATTCTTGTGATCTTCCCCTTAATATAAGGCATGCTTGGTTTTCCATACATCTTAATCATCTCATCAAATTTTAACACGTCCAAAATCAACGCGTCAACAATTACAGTTTTAACCCGTTAAAATTTGATTCTACTTGCCTAAAGATTCTATTTGTCTATTTATTGATTCTATTAGTCTTTGCACAGCAATTTTTTTTGTCTTGGCAACGGGTTAAAAAATAGCCACGGCGAGACTTAGTTTTTCAGATGTTTTGCCACTGGTGGCATTGACATCATTGTCGTTCCACATGAAACACACCGCACAAAAACACCGTATTGAATAGAATGCAGACTTAAGTGTCGCTGGTGACTGATTTGATGTCTGAATGGACACGTAAGTGCAGAGATCAGCAACCCTGATCCTGGAGATCCACGGCTTCTACAGATTTGTGTTTTCAGCCTGAAATAAGGGGCCACAGCGGAGGTAATTAAAAGCTGAAAACGGCAGCCCCTCAGGCTCCGAGTTCATGAGGAGTTGTTGATCAATAGTAGCACGTAAGCGATAACAATGGTGATAACAGCAGTCTATGATTAATATACAGTGCTGTTGAAGGGTATGATAACAGTGATGTAATAAAGTGCGGGTGTCCGAATGGTGAAGCGTTATTAGTGGATGCGACGACTGAATGCAGACTAACAGCACTGTATGACTGAATCCCAATTAGCAGCGGTATACACCATGACTGAATCCCGATTAGCAGCGGTATACACCATGACTGAATCCCGATTAGCAGCGGTATACACCAGGACTGAATCCCGATTAGCAGCGGTATACACCATGACTGAATCCCGATTAGCAGCGGTATACACCATGACTGAATCCCGATTAGCAGCGGTATACACCATGGCTGAATCCCGATTAGCAGCGGTATACACCATGACTGAATCCCGATTAGCAGCGGTATACACCAGGACTGAATCCCGATTAGCAGCGGTATACACCATGACTGAATCCCGATTAGCAGTGGTATACACCATGACTGAATCCCGATTAGCAGCGGTATACACCATGGCTGAATCCCGATTAGCAGCGGTATACACCAGGACTGAATCCCGATTAGCAGCGGTATACACCATGACTGAATCCCGATTAGCAGCGGTATACACCATGACTGAATCCCGATTAGCAGTGGTATACACCATGACTGAATCCCGATTAGCAGCGCTATACACCATGACTGAATCCCGATTAGCAGTGGTATACACCATGACTGAATGTCGATTAGCAGTGGTATACACCATGACTGAATCCCGATTAGCAGTGGTATACACCATGACTGAATCCCGATTAGCAGCAGCGTATGACCGAACGGTGAATGGAGAGGACAGAGCCGAGAGAGCGCGCCCGGTGGGGGGGGGGGGGGGACACCTCTGCTTGAGGGCGGGGATCTCGGCGGGCTCGGGCTCCAGCAGGTCGTGGGACAGGTTGACGTCCTCGGTCTCGCGCAGCAGCACGTAGATGGGCTCGATCTGCTCGTTGAAGCGGGCCACCAGCGTCCGGGCGTCCTTCTTGGGCAGGGCCGACTCGTCCTCCTCCACCTCCGTCTGACAGAACGTGCAGCGGAACGTCCCTGCACAGAGGAAGGCGGAGGGAGGAGGGAGAGACGGGGAGGGGGAGAGGGGGGGAAGGAGGAAGAGGGAGGGAGAGAAGGGGAGGGGGAAGGGAGAGCAGATAAGGGGAGGGGGGAGAGGACGAGGATGGGGGGAAAAGGAGGAGGAAAATGGAGGGAGAGAGGGGGGAGGAGGAAAAGTGAGGGGGGGGGAGGAAAAGGGGGTCAGAAAGTCATTAATAATGAATCAATGAAGCCGATTAATATATAGGGAGTCAGAAGGGCCGTTTGCCCTGGCTGGGACATGAATGAATTGCTCATGCATTCTCACTCAGATCAATGGCCTCAGAGAGCATCTCCCTCCAAAGGGAGCTCAGAAAAGCAATACAAAGCAGCCCAACACCAGAATGTGCATGAGAGGATGCAAGAGTGTGCGTGTGTGTGTGCGTGCACGTGTGTGTGTGTGCATTTTTCACATTCCTGTTGATTAGGACAAATCAGAAACTTCACCCCCGATCAACGCAAATGTTAAAGAGTCGCAGGAGATGGTGGGCTCGCTGTGCTCGAGAGCGTTAGCGGCCGCACGCTAACGCGCGTCAGAGAAGGCAGCGCAACCCGAGCGTCAGGCTCCCAGCCCCCCTGTAAGGGACCCGAGCCGGAGCGTCCAGAGCGCCAGCCCCCGGAAGGGCCCCGGGGGGGACCCAGTGACCGCCGTCCCCCTGTCCCGCCGCTCCCCGCTTAACCATCCGTCCACAGCACCAGGGACACGGGCTCGCCCCTGACTCATCCGTCATCTCTCTGGAGGACACCAGGAGCGGGGAGAAGGACGGGCCCTGCAGGGCCGTCACACAGGCCTGCCCAAGGCCCCCAATAAATCATGAATGACAGGAATGGTAATCATTATAATAATCACCACAGCCATTAGGCTTTTCTTTTATGCGTCCTCTACTTCACAATACATACATAAATAAACAAATATATAAATAAGTAATGAAAGTGAAAAAATAACTCAAGCTATTGCTTTTCGAAGCATCTTAGGTCTACAATGAACATCCCTTGTATTTAGGCCTATACTGACTCTCTTCGCCCCACATACTTAAAAGGCCGTAACCTTGGTATTCGCCACTGGACTGAGCCGTCGTCCTCCGTTTAACTTCTTTTAACATTTACAATTACCAGCGGAGAGAGGTTGTGCATGCGATATGTGTTACGCGTTATTCAAATGCGAAAAAAGTATGAGAATATCGCATTACGTATGACGTGCGAATCGGAATGAGTGGGAAATGAAGATGTGTGTTTAGATGACAGTCGCAATGGCAGATATCTGACTCCTATCGGATTTATTTTCACAAATTAATGTGGCCCGAAAACGAATCTGAATATCTCTGATTCCATGAGCTGTTACCAGCTTACGCGTTCATAGTACACGTGAGCAAAAAATTGGAATTGGGTCACTTTTACCAGGCGGTGTAAACGTACTCTCTCATAAAAAACACGTTTTCAACGTACAAAAATGCAAAGTTACACATACAAGACCAGTCCAGGCCTGCCATTAAAAGTATTGATATCAAAATGACGCCAAGTTACGGTACTACAAACAATAGCTATCTTGCCTCACCAAAATTAAATAAGATGTATTCCAAAGCAATGCTACCCAATATTTCCTCAATTCTTTCAAGTCACTTGGCCCTGTGTGTATAAGCATGCACTACATGGACAGGCCAAACATAGTGTGGATGGCTCTCTCACAGTCAAGATTGATTGAATAGGCGTGTATATGTCCAATTTGTATTGGTATGTATGTATTTCGCTGCCCAGCCTTTGTGTTGCGTGAAGTATGTTTCTTGGTATAAGTGTGTGTCCGTAAATGTGAATGTAACATGCTGCGAGGGAAATGTCCCCATGGGGATAAAGTAGTTCTCTATGTATGTACAATATGTATTTTACATGCAGTATTTATTGTACGTAGCAAATATACAATAACTTGTACATGTACTCAAATTCAGATCAGAAGCAAGTATAAACATGTTTTCTGGAGAAACATGCTTCCTGTAGTTACTCAGCAGCAGTTTTGTAGATGAATTTCAATGTGTTCCATGAGGCAATTCAAAATATTTGACTCCTTGATCTGACACAAAGTTTGCATGACATTGTAAAATGGTAAGATTACAAAACAAAGGGCCAAGTGACTTGAAAGAATTGAGGAAATATTGGGTAGCATTGCTTTGGAATACATCTTATTTAATTTCGGTGAGGCAAGATAGCTATTGTTTGTAGTACCGTAACTTGGCGTCATTTTGATATCAATACTTTTAATGGCAGGCCTGGACTGGTCTTGTATGTGTGAGTAACTTGGCATTTCTGTACGTTGAAAACGTGTTTTTTTTATGAGATATCATTTCTTTTTGCAAAGCGTTTTATTATCAGAGTGAGAAATGCGAAGTGACCCTGTAAGAAACGGTTGTGGATTATGGCTATCCTTGTGTGAATTTGTACAGTCTGATGAGCGTGTACTGTTTAGCAGTTTCGGTTTGCTATATATGTAAAACAGTGGCTGTGACAAAGGGTGCGGTGGCGTAAGTGTAAACGGAACAGAAACGCAGGTGAAAAATGGCCAGTGTATGTACTCACGGATTTGATGGCCATCCAACGAGCCTTGATTGAGAAAAGAATCAGCAAGCCCGTAGAATTAGAGCTGCCTAGGTCGCAACTTGTGTACCCTGCTGTCCTGCTCCGTTGTCTGTTATTTCGTGGAGATGCACTTTTAGTGTTTGTAAGGTTTATAAGGCATTTTGATAGGCTTATCTGCAGGTGGGAATCCTCTTCGCTGTTTTGCTAAGCTAGAACCGGAAAACTTGATAGTGGAGAATAGGAGCAGACGCATATGTCCCAGTAGGCTTTGCATATGAGAAAATAACAACAGTGTGAGAGAAATTAGGATGAAATGATGAAATTACGTAGTTCAATGGGGATTTGCAGAACGTACATTCATCGTAATTGTTTGTATGTGGCTAGATAGAGAAGAGGGCGAGGTAACATGAATGTAGAAACGTGGCGTTTGCTGATAAGAAGGTTTTGTGCGGTAGCCAAGTGAAGAAATATAGTTAGTAGAAATGGCACAGTGGTGAACCGGTGTAACTTTTTAATAAAAGGAATACATTTGCCGTCATGAAATGCATATGGGTGGCCGTGAGTGAGTTTTGGTAAAGCAAATATAAGCGTAAGAAAACGTTAGTGTAAAAGAGGAAATGATCTGCCTGAGAGCGAGTCGGGATTCAAGCCTTAAACCGGAGGTTTACCAGTCTGTGACTTCGTTAGTGCAGCACCATGACATAGCTATGCAATGCGTGAAATATCATTAGCAAAGAACACAGGCCAGTAAGCACAGAAGAGCTCCCGTTGAATCCATATGGCTTTGCAATATTGTAGCCGGTTAATAACTGAGTGTGCAGACGGTACATCATAATGCAGTGTATACGTTCGATGAACAGCGGGTAGATATGGTGCAAAAGCAATAACTGAGAAGTAGTAGACAATCATTAGTGAGGGTAAAAGCAGGTTAAAGAAACGTGTCCCTAGCTGGGCTTGAACCTAAGACCCTATGTTCCCAAGACTGTAACCTTACCCACTAGGCCACAGGCAGATTAGCTGTTTAAACTGGAAATGTTTCAGAGTAAAAAGGTATGGGTATTTTGCGTGTGTATGCGAGTTTTTGATTGGGTCGTGAGGGTGAGGATTTGGCTGATGTCGGTAAAATGTCCAATGGGGAGACATGTTGTTAGTGGGATAAGCAGCAGGAAAAATAAGAATGAGAAGAAAGAGAAGAAGGAGAAAACGCAAAATCCCCTTAGTTTGGGGCTTTATAGTGTGGACATGTGAAGTTGTTTATGAAATCTGTCTGTTGAAATGGGGTCAGAATGTACAGAATTTAATGTTTTTAAGGGCTGAGTGTCTGTGACTGTTGTGGTTATTTCTGTGGGGAACCCTGAAAAGTGCCAAACTCTCAGTGCTGTATAGGTATGGGGCATGCCCCCGCCAAGGCGTAACTGGGCAGGATGGCATACCTGCCATCCCAACAAAGATGGACTGGTATTTCAAATCATTTTGTATCGAAAATTCTGCGACTGTCAAGACCACATATTTGAATGACAGAATTCAAGCTTTCATCTCCCGTACCCCCCCCAACCTCCCCACCCCCTCCCCCCCCCCCCCCCCCCCCCCCCCCCCCCCCCACACACACAAGCAGCACACAAAGCCACAATTCCCACAGCTAATGACTCACCGAATCACACAATGTGTGCTGGACCTATTAAACCGCAACGTAACAGCAGAACTGCGTAGGTATAGGCTATATGCTGTAAGAGGGACTACATTCGTATACATACTTTTAAAAAAACCAGCTTTCACCCAATCTCAATTGAAAATGATCCAAATGGAAGCCAAGCGGCACTTTGGGAAATACCCAGAAAACAAATGCAACCAAGAAAAAAAAGTAATAATAATAACAATTAGTTTCCCATTCATTCAGTGTCACTTTGACAAATTCTAAAAGCACTTTACCGCACTGTAGTCAAAATAACACGTACAGCCAGTGACATTTTGTAGTAGAAAAGGGGCGCCGCAGGCATTGGGTCGATCGACACAAGACCCTTCAGAAAATCGCGTGCGCGCAGACTTGTGAAGTGACAGCCCCCCACAGCAGACGTGGGGGGGGGGGATGGATAAGCAAGTCGATGACAAAATGGAGGGGGGGGGGGGGGGGAAACACACAAAAAGGCCGATTGCATCGCTTCCTAAATATAGAAGCCCTGAAGTGCAGCCGAAGGGGAGCCGATTCTTTTCTTCCTTGCCCTCAAAGGCAGAACTTTCATAACGTTTCATCTGAGCCCACGCAAGGTACAGCGTCACATATACCTGGATGTACGGACGGACAAATGGGTGGTGGGGGGGGGGGGGGGGGGTTGTGTCAGCACCCCTTCACTCCTACAAACGGTGCTCTAACTGAAACGAAGGCAAACCGAAGCGCAAAAGCTTTGGGTTTGTGTGGGATCGCCCCAGGTTCAAGAGGCCACTTGGCTCGACATTTCCCCCCCCCAAAGGAGAGGACCCTTTACATTACAGATCCTTATGTTCACATAAAAACATATGGCTGGATACAAAAGTACTGGGACAGCTGTGTCAAACTGGTTGTCGATTTTTTTGACTCGACTGAATGGCATTGTCGTAATACAGTTCAATGTCTGTTTAAAACACACGTAAAATAAATGCAGACATTGTGTATTTTGCCTTATAGTCAATGCTTTCAAAATGCAAATTTGATAAGTACAGAGGGAAAGCAACGAACTTGACACAGCCGTTCTAACACTTTTGCATTTAACTGCAGAGGTGAGAGACAGGCTACAATCCTCTGATATTATGACGCTACAAGATAATATGCGTAATTGTGCTCAATATAGCACGATCCTTTGAGAGGCAACAGACGAAGCAGGAAAAGCTTTTCGTAGACAGAACTGCATATTAATTAAAAAAGAGAAACGGACGTATGACTCATATTAATAACATTTTTAGAGGTTGCTCATAAAGAGAAGCTGCCATATGCTCGATGTCACAGGATGGAAACATAAAAAGCACTTTGTCTGTAATTGCACACGCTGTCTTTCTGCTATCAGAAGGTAATCACAGGTTGCACGCCGAACAAAGTGGATCAAAAAAAAATGCGGCTCGTCCAATCAGAATCCAGGGCTATTAGCAGACTGTGTTCCAGAACATTCGGAAGCAGCAATCCTGAAATCAGTTTTCACAGCTTCAAAAACATGGAAGTCGGTCTATATTTTGGACCTTATAATATAAAAATCTTTACAGGTGCTTCAAAAACTCCTCCAGCTCAGGGTTCGGCAATCGCCTGGATCATCAACACATCGTACCGCCCGGTTGGGAGTGGGTGGGTGTTTGGCTCTCATGAATGACAGGTCACTTTTTGCTATTTTTATAAACAGTCTAGCCTAGTTAGTCAAATTAATACTTTTTATTTTATTCTATTATTAGGAAATAGCCTAATTATATAGGCCTAATATGCGCCAATTACAGGATTCAAGGTATGGGACATCTGCTATACAGAAAATAAAAACTAATGGAGAGAACAGCATACAAGAGCTCAGAACACGACTTTATTCCTTCAAGTCCGATACCATCTAAATTATCGCACATGACAGTCAGGATTTATAAAGCTACAGGGCGAACAGGCCAGGTGTTAGCCTAGCAATCAATCAGTCAAATCATTCCCTAATTCAGTTCTAGGTCCTATATTACCTAATTAAACAACAGAACAAACAGCCCCCCCCCCCCCCCCACTTGCAATATGTAAGACAAATGATCTTACTCTGGTGAACATGGTGGAAGATAGTGCCTTTTCATTTAGGAATACGGTCTATATTTAACGAAGGGGCCAGTCCCTTCGAGCAATGGCAGCCAGCACCACTGCAGTCACCTGTTCATTTTTGCACACAGTGAAATTATGGATTGGATGTCAGTTCTAAAACTTAGCACGCATAGGCCTAACACTTCTGGAGAGGTTATGCCTAAAAACAGAAAATATTACTCAACACAGGACCATGCTTCTCAAGAAATTTAAAATGCCATACCGATTTACAAAAAAAAAAAAATTACAATAAAATCTAGCCCCCAAAAACCGTCAAAAAGTCGACTAAGAGTGGAGATCGCCAAAACCTCACAATGAGTCCTGATCGCTCAAAGCGTCATTGATCGGGAAAACCCTACTCCAGCTTTTTACCGTGAGGTGTGAAGAGTGCTCTCGGGGTGTGAAGAGCAGAGGTGGGAAGTATATGGGTTAGAAGGCAAGTCTTGCTGTGTGTGTTTCTCCCACCCATGAACTCCGCCAGCTGATTACACCAATTAGTTCTACCTTCTGGCTGCAGAATTATGCTAATTAGCTAATCCAGGCGACTAGAACACTAGTGGCTGTATCTGGTGGGCTTCGAGACACAATGATACCACAACCACAATAATGGATAAATCCTAGTTCAAATGTGATGACAGTATCACCAAAAATGAGTATTCTGCATTCTTTTTTTAAAAAAATTTTTTTTAAGTTAGGCACGTTTCTAAAAAGGCCATTTGGAGACTCCAAACCGACAACTGGAAACCAAATGATATTATTGAACTTTAGTGGTACAAAATACCATATATTTTATACTATATGGTCATGAAAAACTTCTGAAATTGGCTCGCTTTCCCCGTTGTCACTGCTTGGCCAGTACTGGTCAGAGAAGCTTGTAGTTGAGCCCCAGAGTCCATAGAATGTGGAGTTAATAACATTCCTATGTACACAATACTTTCGCTGTGCATGCGTTGGCGAAACAACAAAAATACTAATTCCCCCAGAGAATTTCTCAGCAAACGATGGACATTCTATCGATGATACTCGGAGTTAGCACATTTTGTGGACTAAAAATGACTATGGGCTTTGTTCACTGGATCCTTCGGCGTGATAAGAATATAGACTTTTGTGATTTTTGTAGTCTTAACTTCCAAAAAGCAGAGAACATAAATTCATAGCTCAAACCAATATTCCCTGCCCTCGCGCTCGGTCCTGTAACACCTAGAACATTCCATTATCCGAGAACGTTTTCGACTGCCCAACACACGCCCCCGAGAAAAAACGGCTGGCACACGCCCACGCAGCGCGGGGGCCAGGCCGAGCGATCGGGCCCCTGAGATCCCTAAATCTGTGCAAAGGTTGCGAAGCTCCCCCAGGAGCTTGCATGGAATAAAGTTGGCCAATTCTCCCAAGGATCGGGTTTTCATCTAAACATAAAGAAATGTGAAATCTTGGCACTTAAAGAAACAGAAAAAAAAAACAAAATTGATGATCAGTGCGAACCACATACTATGAACCTGGGCAGAAAAAAAATCCAAAATGAATAATGAAATTGTAAACACAATTATAAATGATTTAATGCATGGCTTGGCAGAGATTTAACACCATTTGGCAGAACTCAGTTAGAAAGAATAGATAATTGTTCATTAATTGATAACTGTTCATTCGAAATTCCAAACTGAACAATTAATATTCTTGATAAACTGCTATATAAAACTTTGTCTGGAAAAATAAACCACGTAAAATAAAGATGTAATCAAAAATAGGATTTGTTATTCAATGAAACTATGAAGAAAAAAATGGATTAAACATGTTTGAAAAAAAATCCTTCTAGTTTTTGGAATATACCAAATTTGTTTTTTTTCAGAAAGGGGGGTTCTAAATTTTCTGTAACTCCACCCACTTGCTATGGGAAAATTACCAGTTAATTAACTGGCAAACTTCCACAGGCAAGCATTGCTTTGCTGGTCCACTCAATTAAAGCACTAGAACTACTCTCCACAGTACTCTCCACTCTCCTTCCTTCAGAACAATAAAAGCATAAAATGCGAGATTGCTGCATATACTGTTTTTACACTAAAATAGAACATTGCAGCTCCTAAAGAATAGACACGTGTAGTGAATGCTATCCTGATGGGATACTGTCCTTCAAATTCCTTTTCAACAGATTTTAAAATGACTATACAAATATTTAGATAACTGAATTTCTTAAGACAAAAATTTTGGTAACATACTCAAAAGATAAATCTTAAATCAGAAAGCAATGGAGTTCCATTTTTTTTTGATTTAAGAGGGAGTTTTTTTCAATGGGGTTTCAAATAGGCCTACATCACTCCTGTTAATTGGAGAAAATGTTGCTCTCTCCCATTTAATTACCACATCACAAACAAAGCTAACTGATAAGCATAAAAGAAAATACGGGCTGTTCAAGGGCGAGAATAACAGATGAAGCAAAAGAACGATCTCGCTCGCCTGGTTCGTCGCCATGCCCACGCCACCCCGCTTTCCTCCGGCTCCGCCCCAAAACGCACGGGCGAGGAGCAGCTTCCTGCCCGGGGGCTGCGGAAAGGCGGGTGACGTCATGATGCAGCAGGGCATTCTGGACCGGGGCCAGGCACGGAGCGGGGGAAAGATGAATACATAAATAAATTACCCTCCGCTCAGTCAATAAAACTTCATTTGTCAGTACTTGTCAACAAAAAGCCAAACAAGGAAGGCCTGCAGCTGGAGCGGGGGGGGGGGGGGGGGGGGTAAGAGGCATTACATGTCGTGGGGAGCGTTAGTCTAGGGCCCTAAACCTGCTCGCATATAGCCGAAGTACTCTTTTGGGGGCGTGTGCACACATACATTAACACATGCACCCATTTTTAATTTTTACAAACAAGTTTTCTGTCTAAAGAAGAAAGAAGACTAGAATGGTCGAGACGTATTACGGAATGTCTTGTAGAGTGCAGGTCGTGGTAGCTATTGCTGTTCGCTGTCCGCTATAACAGGGAACCAATCGTACAGTTTTTCCCCTCAGGCTAACAGTCTAACAAAACACAGATGGAATACTAAATAAGGAGTGACATGAAGTGTACTGGTTATTTTTATTTGCTCTAAACCACAAGCCACGATTGCCCCTATACCAGGCATTATAAAGCTGGCAAGTTGTCAGAAAGTTCTGCAATTACAGAAAATGTCCATCATCACATATTAAACCATCTGGGCCAATCAAAAATATACACTAAAACTGTGTACTGAACTAATATCAAAACACCCCAGAAAAAAAACGCCCTTTCAGGAATTTTATACGCCCTTTAATAGTAACAAAGAATTTTACACAATATGGCAGTTCATGAAGAGATGCTGTTTAAAGACGAGTGTATTAACGTACAGTTCCCCCCAGGAAAACGGTTAATGGAGGGGGAATTGGGTAAGCAGCAGTGTCGTCGAGTGGTGAGCTGTGGGTGTTCACAGCGTAAAGCCATAACTGATGTACTGAAAATACAATTAAATGATGCCAATTTTGAGTCTGAGGTTTTATAGATTTTTCTCCATCTGCGGAGGAGCTCGTGAATTCAGCGAAGGTGCAGTGCCTCCACTGTTAATACTTGGGGGAAATGCTGCATACTCTAAAAGTGATGAACCAGTAGCTTGAACTGTGGTCTATACAATATATAGTATTATATCTACCCAACCATACTTTTGAGGCCCTTATTCAAGACTGGAGAGCCTCCATATTGCACAATACTTACAAATGAGCACTTTGATTAAGCCTCAAGTGGAATCAGAGGCTGACAGATGTATACACACACACACACACACACACAAGCACACACACATATTCGCACACGCGCACACACACACAACCTGCCAAACACTGCTCCTTTTTGGCAGACGCTCTGTAGAAATAGATTCATGGAGGCTGATAAATTAACTGTGTGGTTCTGGCAGGACGCTGGCAGGGAATTTATGTTGTTTTGGGCTGTGCCATTTCTCCCTTAGCCTCAGGTTCATTATCGGTAATAAGCCTCTGCTGGGGGGAGGGGGGGGAAGGGGGAGAGGCCTGGTGGCAATGTTTGTCCTGTCCACAGCATACTCCAGAGCTGGGGATAAGGCTGCCAGCTTGGACAGAAAATGATATCCGCGGCTCTTGGCCAGTGGTGCCGATGACTAAAGAGCAGGTCGGAAAGGTCCTTATTATTGGGGCAGTCATTGCCATGGCAAGATTCATCATTTGGCCAGGTAGCAGGCAGCAGCTAGCAAGGCAGCTATTGACGGTTCATCAGCGCGTGTCAGCACTGCTTTGTTATCTATGCTAAGTGCCTAAACTACAGCAACGCTAAGCACGGCAGCTAAAATTAGATACGTGCTGCAAGCTGGCTAGCAACCAGAGAACCCTGCAAGGACAGTTCGTGGAAACGGTCCCATAAAACTGGCCATCTGCCCAACATTTAGGAAAAAAGCTGCAATTTACCTCTGTAGCTGAAACAGAAGACGGACCAGAATTACTTTGCAGGTCAAGGTATCCACGCACCGCTGCGCGTTCATTCCGTCGGTCCCTGGTAGTGCCAATACCAGATCCTCTAGACACACCAGATACAGGCTGAACAGCTGGTAGATGCTCTCACAAAAACTCCCTCAGATCTTCAAATGGCTGGCCATCAGAATCCTTGACCTTTACGACATCATTCTGCAGACTTCAGCCACATTCTATAGACTCTCTGGACACTGGGCTCCATTTTCTAAACACTTAAGGTTTGCAGTTAGGTGATGTATGTTCGGCTGATGGATATCGCTACGTTGTCACCAACATTCCATTATCGCTCGGGTCTCACATAAAATGTGTCCATCCGTAACCCATAAGAACGCATCTCTGAAGCGGAGTCCGTAACGGCGTCTTTGTAGTCCTCCTAGTTGGCAGCATGAAGGCACGGAAACATTGTAATTGGGTTCATCAAACTCAACAAATGTGCGGTCTTCCATTTTATTTATTTTAAGGTTAGGCTAGTTGATGGCTTCACACTTCGGTAAAGACAATTGCAGGAGATGAGACTGTTCGATAATACTATTGTCATGACAACTGCTCAATACAGTTTAAGTCTTAACGATGGGCACAACGATTATGGCGACGATGACGAATCGTCCGTTACTCCAGTACAAACTAAAAGCCGTTGTGACCGACCATCAAATGAGAATCACCTGTGGCAATGATCATACATCACCAAACTGAAAACTGGCCTTCAGGCTACATTCACACTGCAGCCAAATCCAATTTGTTTTTTAAATCTGAAATTTAGGCCTGACTGTCCACAATCTTATTTGCAAGTGATAAAATCAGGCAGCGTATTCATTTGTCTTCATATCTACATTGCTTTCCGTGCATTCCCTCTCACCCTTAATACCACAGCAATATAAAGTCACCAGACAACATCAGCGATGAAGGAGGTTGATATGTGCATTTCATTTTATTTAGTTTGTTACTTTTTGGCGTTCCGCATGTGATGTGTTGTGTTGCGAGTGACCAAGAAAAAAAAAAAAAAAACCTTTGAAATCAGACCTGAGCAGTCAGACAGACGTATCTCCAGAAACGCCATTTGAATCGCATGTCAAACCGCATATGTACAGTTCCCTCCAGAACTATGGTAACAGGAAAAGCCTTTCCAGGACTTCACTTCAGCCGCTTTCAGTTGATCCGTTTCCAGGGTTTCTGTCTTCAGTCTCCCCTTCAGTCAGTTAAATGCACTGTTGAATTTAAATCAGTTGACTGACTTGGCCAGCCCAAAACTTTCCACTTGATGCATGCCTTGGTTGCAGAGGCAGTGTGCGCGGAGTCACTGTCCGGCTGCAGGATGAAGCTTCAGCTGAAGTCAGTTTTTTTTTTTTTTTTTTTTTTTGGCAGGCAGTACATAGGCAGACAAAATCTGTCTGCATACCTCCAAATTCATCCTACTCCTGACATCCTCCATTACATCATCAATAAGGATGAGTGAGCCTGTTCCAGTAGCAGCCATACATGTCCAAGCCATGACATTATCTCTGCAATATTTCACAGATGAGGGAAGGTGCTTTCAATCATGGGTTGCTCTTTCCTTTCTCCACACTTCCAGCTTTCCCTCGCTTTTGGTAAAGGTTTATTTTGCTCTCATCTCTCCATAAAACCAGACCTGTACCAGAACTCTTCGAGCTAGTCCCTGCACTTCTTGGAAAATTCTAATCTGGCCTTTCGATTCTTGCGGCTGATGAGAAGTCTGCATCTTGCAGTGTAGCCTCTACAATTCTGCTCTCAAAGTCTTCTGCATAAAGGGGCATGTGATATTGGCCCCCTCCGAAGACTGCTGGTGATGTCACAGACTGTTGCTTTTGGGTTTTTCTACACAGACCATCGGATTCATCTGTCATCAACGGCAGTTGTCTTTCTTGGCCGAACTGTACAGTGTTTGAGTCCACATTGCTTTTGTTGTTTTTCAAAGACTTTCCAAACTGCTGTACTTGATAAACCCAGTTCCTGTGCCATCCTTCTTAATGTAATCTTCTGTCCTCCCATCTCACAGATTAGCTGTTTTGCTGTTTTTCAGCCAAAGCTTGTCTGCTGGCCTTCTTACATGCCTTCTGACTCCAAATGCCATCTCCAAAGATGAAAACAAAGGCTAAAACCAACACTACGACAAAGATCTTTTATGTGTGAACAATCCAAGCAAAACCTCCTGAGCTACAGTTAACACCTGTCAGTTCACCACAAACTTACTTTTGCACATTTGAAAAGGTGGGGGTCAACACAAAAACAGCAGTTTGTGAAGAATGGTAAAACTAATATGCATATACTCTAAATACCATGGAATAAAAGCAGATTGCCTGTACTTTCGTCTCATTCATCTTTTGATCTCAAATACAAATGTCTTAATTATATAACAAAAATAACAAAATTTCACCCATACCTTTGGAGGGCACTGTATGCGGTTTATATCTCATTTTTAAAAATTGGATTTTATACAGTACTTTGCTGCTCAGACTTAATAAACCAATTGGATTCCAATTAGATATGCAAAAAATCAATGTGGCCTGCTAGTGTGAACACAGCCTTACTAAGCTGTCATTCCTACCACTGATGCCTGAAAGATTACGTTGTTATGCACCTCCCAAACAAATGCAACAAGGCCAGAGTGTGTGTGCCTATTAGTTACTGGGAGACGTCACGGGTACGACCGAGCGCGACCGCGCGTTACGGTTCAGGTGTAGTGGCGACCGCGGCGTCCGTCTGGGAGACACGTGCTTGTCGTCTCTCGCTCCGCTCAGTCAATACATGGCAACTAAATAATTCCGCGGGAAATGACGGGAGAGAGGCCGAATCTCGGGTTCGATTAATTATACATGACGCGCCACTGAGAGGCGCATGCAGACCTCCCAGAATACAGCAACCCACAGAAACCAGGGACAGAAACTGAACACAAGAGAAGGTGACCACGGGTCAGGAAAGCTGCTATACGACTGTGAGCATCCATTACATTACTATTATGAGCAGTAACACAGCAGGAAAGAAACTGCAAGCGATAATGGGCTTGTGTACATGGCTCCAGAGAGCAGAAATAGTTTACATTACAGACATACTTCTATACTTAATATATTTATATGACCGTATTCCACATTGGAAAAGACCAATTAAAATTGAAAATGTCACTCAGTCGGATTCGAACCAGACACTTGCTCAACCACTAAAATCCACAACCACTGTACCACAAACAGCCTCTGCATCAAGAAATAATTTCATTTTGCACTGTTTAACATTTAACTACTGACGGTATTGGTCACAACATAGATGTAAACCAGTTACTTTCTTTTACAAAGCGGTCTATCATCAAAACTTAAATTGGGTTTTAAATCCATTTGAAAAAAGCTTCAACAGCAGCTTCTGTACAAATACGTGGGAATGTGTCAACTGACACGCCAATTCACCTATTAATCTCATAATTTAATACGGAATAATAATGACTGGGCAGGTCTATAATTTTAAATGAATTTTCCAAATGACAATTAGACCATGTATATACTATAATTCTGCAGTGCAGCGTTTCATACACCTTCTCTTATAAACTCACAAGGAACTGACGTTCCTCCCCTTTGGGGAAGGTTCTGTCTGAAAGATAGCGTGGTTTATGCTGGGTGGAATATCGCATTAAAAGGCAGGGAATTCACCGACTCAGTCAGTTATCAGGAGACCTTTTTCAACAAAGCGATTGTAAGGGATTGTACTTGCATGAAGGGACAAGAGGATTCCTTTGCAGTCATGTCTATATTGATCATCTGCATGTTTATCTCAGTGAAGCACAGTTATCACCCAGCAGCCACTCCCAGGGCCCACTGGGTGATGTAGTCCTGAGCACTGGGGAGTTGGGAAGGGTGGAACAGAGACCAGAACTTTGAAGGCCAAAGAAAGAAAGATGACTATCTGAAGAGAATAACACCTGCTAACTTGGTCCTCGTGGAGGAGGAGGAGGAGGAGGAGGAGAGTAGGAGTTAGAGGAGTAGGAGGAGGACAAAATGGCTAATGGCTGCAGTTTGCAGCTCCATTAAATTTCTCAATATATGACAGCAGGCAAAAAATCTGTGGAGGGTACAGATTACATGGAGCCTCCGTGTGGCTCCTCCATTAGCACATATATGGATTATGGAGATATGGAGAGCAGGTTTATTTCCCTTAGTCCTTCATTAACTGCACTACACTGCCAGGAGACTCTTGGGCTAATGGGAGGGAGGGGTGTTGAACAGCCTCTCACAGGCCTATCACAGCAACCATGGAGTAACTGTGCCTTAAAGGCTCATCCCTCCACTGTCTCACATGTCCCCTAGCAGTTTATTTTCAACTGGCTGGACAAGCGCACTCTTTCGCCTGAGGTACAGACGATTTTCATGCAAGATACAGGATCTCAAACACTAGTGCACAGATTCCCCCCAACCTGGTCATACAGAGCCACAGAATGCACTGGTTTTTGTAACCAGAATTTACTCTAAAGCAGCTGACTAAACGGTTAACTCTCATTGCCTGCTTTCTTGTACCTGTATTGTTTCCTGATTTATTTATTTATTTATTTTTTTTTTTAAAGTTAAAACAAAAGCTGCAGACCATTCTGCTCTCCAAGGCCAGGGGTGGGGGGCCATACTGCAGAGAGTGAATATGTGGAAATGTAGTGTGGGGGAAGGGGGGGGCTGTGTGCTCTAGACATCACCTGGAAGACAGCAGTGCTGCAGGTGGGAGCGGAGCACAGAATACAACACTGTGGCATGAGGACTTGACAAACCACCGCTGCACTCTATTGCCACCTACTGTCCCCAACATATATCACATCAATCAGAGAGCTCTGAGCCTGTGTTCATAAGCCACTTAAGAGGAGCAGTGCTGATCAGGGCTCCCTGTCTACATCCTAACCGTATCTATGATTATCAAACAGGCAAACCGGATCCTAGATCTGCACTCACATATTTTGAGACACTGTATGAATACAGGCCCTGGCGTCAGACGCAACATCCACTCTTACCTTAGCAATGTTGAAGGCCTGACGCCGTAACACATACAGACAGGCCAACCAAACATGGCGCAGCTCAACAGAGGTTCACCGTGGCAACACACAGGTCTGAACCCAGGGACAGCTAAAGCCATTCTGCCACAGTAGGCAAGATGGTCCACCAAAAAATTCGCCTACTATCCTGAATGCAATGTGTGCATTGTTATTATGTTTACATGTTTACCTCCTTCCTTTAGTACCCCAACCAGACTAGCGCCAACCCAAGTTCACCACCTACATCTCCTCTGCCTAGGGCCGACCCAGTCTGAAGCAATAATCCAACATATCTCAATGAAATATTGGTTATTGCGGTACATTGCAACGCCACTTCAGATCAGATTGCTTTTGTGGCACCGTTACCCCCGCATTCCCTCACCGGTCATGGGGTCAAAGAGCTGGTTGGCTTCCAGGTCCGTGAACGTCTTGGAGCAGCAGGGGCAGCGGAAGGAGGCGCGGTTGGTGGAGTCCCGCTCGTCCGTCTCGATGCGCCGCCGCATGTGGTCCAGCTTGTACTTGACCACGTTGACCAGCAGCCGGTAATTGATGAAGTAGTAGTTGTGGCGCGTGGTCTTGCCGTCGGGCGCCGTCTCCACGCGCATGCGGCACTTGACGAACTTGTCGGCCTTCAGGGTGTTGAGCACGGAGCGCAGCTGCTTGCGGTCGAACTTGAGCAGCTCCAGCATGTCCTCCTCGCGCACGCAGGGGTTGCGGATGAGGATGTCCAGGGCGAGCGCGTGCTCCACCCCGTAGAAGCCCCGCACCACCTGCTTGGCCAGGCGCTTCAGCGCCGCCGGCACTTCCGTCAGAAGCTCCGGCTCCATTGGACGTGCAGAAGACAGCAGGAGGGCAGGCAGGTGTGGGAGGAGGGGGGAGGTTCTTAAAGGATTCTTCTGAGAAATGGGTCCCTGCATTGAGAAGCAGCAGCAGAAAGGGTTTTTAATTTCAGTTCCATGCTTCCAATGGCTGAATAAAAAATGAAACTATCCTGGAGAAGTGGCACACTTCATCAACATGGGGAAAAAATGTGCCTAACAGTTAGGGTTGGGGTAAACTTACTTTTAAATTTATGAAGCGGGGAAAATGTCCACAACGTTCTACGGCAGGAAATTATTTTCACAATTACTCAGGAAATGGTGATTTTCAGACCCTAAATGTCCCTAATTATTTTAAATTGGCATCTTGGTTTTAAAAACATCCAAGTTATCTCCCTCTATTTGAAACATCTAGAGTCTGAAACTCAGTATTTTATAGTTAAACGGGAAAGATCATGTGGGGATTTTCTAAACGAATTCAATTTTCTTTGTATATCGCTTTTTAGAGAGACACGGTCTTAAAGCCCATTTACAGTGCAAATGCAACACAGACAGGACAGGACCAAAAGAAAAAAGGCATGGGATTGAGGGTTTTTTGTTTTAAAAACTCCCCAGTGGGAAGAAATCTCGTGAGAAACCTGGCGGCTACAGAGGGGGAAACCATCCTCCGCTGGAGCAGTAATAGTAATGACAGAATGACTGTTAACAGAGCAAACGATAAAATTGGATGGGCAAGTTAGTCAGGTAGTTCAATTAACCAGTTAAAACGGACAATTAGTTTAATGATGGAATGGAATGTAATCGACCCCAGGCCACGAACAATGCTATGAATACGAGGTGAAACGCTTTACAAACATTATTTAGCCAAGTGTTCTGCGGAAGTATAAACATGAAGTATTGTTTTCATTAAACAACTCGGGTTAGAACTGTCAGTCTGACCAAATTAAGTTCAACTGAAAATAATCTAATGTAGCTAACTACTACCAACCGGGTGATATCAACATGGAATTGAAGGTTTTTTTAGCTCGCTGTCACATATATAAAAACATCACATTCAACTAGATGATCAAGTTTCAATGGAATTTTTTTTTTTTTTGTTAATATGAACCAGTCCAAAATCACAACTTCTGTATATTTTAGCTAAACTGAAGTTACTTCTCCACACTCTAGCTAGTTTTCAAAAACAAAGCTAAAGTTACCCGTTTAAATGTTTATCTCGGTAGCCAACTTTTAACCACTTTCATAAACTAGCTAGAACATGTTAGCTAGCTCAATGGCAGGCATAACTATTTAATGCTAGCTAGCCTACAAACGTTAGGATAAACTACCGAAGTGAACAAGTTCTATTGGCTGAATTAACAGCTAAATACATACGTCTAGACTGATGAAAGCATGAGGTTGTCCAGAGGTGATAGCAAGTGAACGGCATGTTTATTGGGTAGCTAGCTAGCTAGCTAACTACACTACACTACAATGAAACGATAACGTTAGACTAGGTGGCTAGCTGGTTATCTTGTCTGGGACATACGTCGCCAAGCACCTTCACGTGAATTCCGAACCTCCTTTGTGCAATAGTTATGCGTTTAACACAGATCTGAAATCGTTACTGAAGTATACTTGCCTGTAATTCTTCACTTTAAACCCATATAAATGCACTGTGGTAAGTTTCGCTACCTACCACCACAAGAAAATAGTTCGGCGTGTGGACACCGGAAGTTGTATCCCCAAAGCTAGTAATGCAATTTTACTATTCAATTTATATCTGAATTTAATTACAAGTTGACCAATGGAAAACCTTTAAAGGACACGGAATCGGTTCGGCTATTTGACGGATGGCACATAAAGCCAATTAAATTATTAAAGGTTGGGCTCTTTTTTACGTCACACATAAAGATAATGTCTGACACGTGTTCAGTATTTACTTCCGGGACAATACCTTGAAGCTCTGAAAATAAATAAACAAAAATGTTTCCATCTTAGTAAAAATGGCTTCTCTTGACAGAGTAAAGGTGCTGGTTTTAGGAGATTCAGGTCAGTGGGTTGCCAGCGTGCGATTAGAATGAAAAAGGCACATACCAAGGACACTCGGAAAAACATGAAATTATTTAGTCAATATAACATTGCAAAAATAACGTTGGCATGTGATTATTGTTAATACATTATTGTTAGTGTAACCATGGTTGACTACCTAGCCCAGCTATAGTATTTGGTAATAAATCTGTTAAAACAGTGCCTGGATAACGTAATAGTAGTCTGTTACAGGTCATAGGCGGCGCATACATATGTTTTTATGTTTTTTTTTGCCTTCCTGCCTCGAGTCAATTCATGTATTATCGTTTCCCAGACTACCTGCATGCTGGGAACATTGTGCTGGCCTCTTTTACAACCGAACTCTCAATTATATAATTTGGCTTGAATGTGATTTGAATTCTTGTGGAGTTGGCATAAGGTTTCAATCAACGTGCCTCTTCGTGCTTTGTTGCATATTCATTTGAGCCTAAATTAGCAGCCTAATGAAGACAGTTCAGCACTCAAAAAACTAATAGACTATTTGGAGGACCAAACTGAATTACCTGTACCAAATTTGTTCAAGTGGCAGTTGTTAAGAAAAAGCATGCAGAACTGTATAAGACACACCTGCTTTGTAATTGTCTGTAGGTTTATTTGTATTGATGAATGAATGTGTTTGATATTCTGTAAATTGGGTGTTTCTTGCTGCTGTACAACTCCACCCTCCTGAGAGATAATGATGGTGATTTGTACTAATCTCATAGGGGTGGGGAAGTCGTCTCTGGTTCATTTACTGTGTCAGAATCAAGTTTTGGGAAACCCCTCCTGGACAGTAGGCTGTTCTGTGGATGTGCGGGTAAGGAATCATTGCCATTTAGTCCGCTTCATTTTATGAAGGTGACTTCATCATCCCTGTCACTGAAATAGGTTTGCTGCTGTCATAGTAAGCATGTCTTTTGTCATTCTATTAGTGTCTGTGAATTACACACCATTGCTGCGAGGAGGGATTTGTTTGACTCATCTTACCACTGTTGCTTCTGCATTGTAAGCTACGTGTGGCATAGTGGTTGCTGAGTTTGACAAGCTACCTGAATTGCATATAAAGAAAAATGTATTGCATATGCAACGCAGATGGTCAGCCCCATGTGTTTATTCTGCCCCTGTACATAGCTGTCCTAGAACAGAGGTTCTCTGCTCAAGTCCCTGACAGCTACAGGGTCTGCTAGTTTTTGGTATTAGTTGGCGATTAATTGATCAAAAAAAGCAGTTAATCTCTCCATGTCTTTTCATGGACCTGAATTAATCACAATTTGTTGATATGTGGCCCCCCAGGACTAGGGATGAGGACCTGCGTTCCACAAGGTTACATTTGATAATTGGAGGGTGTGGTGCTGCTAGCTCTGTAGCAGTGCTAACTCAGGATTGTCTGCTTTCGAAACATGCATCTTGCTGAATAGTCATAAATACATTAGCACTTTCACATTTAAATGTGAAATTAATTTGGAAAATAATTGTGGTATTATATTTGAATTGTGGTATTATGGACAATATTTAAAACCAAAGCTATGTAACTAACTCAGACTATGAGTGTCTTGTGTGCTAATACTTCTGTTCATCCTATACATTTTGTATTTTTAAAAATAACGTATTTTAGTAATTTGAATGTTTTTTTAGGCTTTGACGGAGAGCAATCTTGAAATCTCCAGCTAACTATAGTCGTTTTAAACAAAAATAAATTACTACAGGTTAAATTTAATGATCGCACTCACAGAAGCATTCTTTGACAGATACATGACTACAAAGAGGGCACTCCAGAAGAGAAGACTTACTACATTGAATTGTGGGATGTTGGAGGATCTGTAGGAAGTGCCAGCTGTGCAAAGAGTACCAGAGCAGTTTTCTACAGCTCTGTCAATGGTAAGACGGAATCAAGCAGATATTTCTCTTCAGTATGGCATCTATGCATGACAACATTAATTTATTACAGCTTTTTTTATGACACAGTGTTTTGTTTGTATTAACTAAGTAATTTTTTTATGAATGTTTAATCTGATTATATGTTATGCAGTATCTCGTAAAAGTCGAATAAATACAGGTATGTTCATACTGTAAAAAATAAACAGTGTATAATAGGCTTGTCATAAGATGTTTTCCAGTAAAATGTGATATTCCCCCAGGCATCATATTGGTCCATGATTTAACCAACAAGAAATCTTCACAGAATTTATACCGCTGGTCCTTAGAAGCCTTCAATAAAGACTCTTCCCCCACAGGAGTTATCGTCACAAACGGGTATGTACAGGTACAGGAAGTAAAGTTCTCACATTTGAGCAACTGTTTGCTGCTACTTATTAGGCTATTATTCATTCTTAGGCACCTACATACATCTTAAATATTACATATGTATTATAGTGATGATGATTTATATGGAATATTTCACCGAAACATTTAACAATAAGCACCATGCTCAAGCATGTAACAGCTAGCCTGTGCCTGGCATTCAGACTTTTTCCACAGTTAAGGTAGTGACAATGGAATCACTCATCGAGCACCTGGAAAACCAAGTTGACGCTAGTGGCATAGGCTTGCTGTATTCTGATTGGTGTAGGTAGTTCTATGCTGCTTGATTTGGTTGTCTGGAACAGGTTGTCTTTTCAAGCACCCACCCCAGAGGCTTTGTGCCTACCCCTCTCCCTGAATTGTGCTTACTCTTTTCTGTCCATATTAACCACTCCTCTTAGCACATCTAGCTTCGCTGGATGGGTTACGTTACTTGCTCTAAGGACCTGGATAACAATATTCTGTAAAAGGCAACATAACTATGTCTTACATAGCTTTGCAGTGGTGAGAACTCAACATGAAGAATTTCTGCTTTGTTAACATCACAGAAACCAAGAGGAAAAGTTGTTTAGTAGTATTGTAATGCTATTTGTGGACCAGCAGTGCTTGGCTGACTCATAACTTGCTAAGCAAAGTTATGTATTCAATTACCTCGGCAAACTAACTAGGTCATGTTCTATAATGTCTGGCACTAGCTTGCTTAGTTATTTAGCTAACTGAGGAGTCATTATATAGTTAATATACTGTATAAAGCTGCCATCATCTGCAGGTTAGCTGTCTACCTAACTGCGATAGTATGCCATTCTGTGTAACTTTAGCAGCACTGTGAAACAGCCATACTTCCTGTGTTTGAATCGAATTGTTCAAAGCAGATCTTGAATTTTACTGTATAAACAAATTCTAATTGCAGGCCTTCTAGTCACATTGACCTAGGTGGTGTTTTAGCTTTTTCAGACTAGAAGTGGATGTAAATTGCAAGCAAGGAGTTTTGGGCTGCATTTTGAACCATTTTGCTCTTGAACCATCTAAGGTCAACCCAATATATATATATATCAGTTGGATCGCAGTATATGTCTAGATTTACAAAAATGATTTGGTTCAAACCGATCATTGTGATGTTTTTTTTTCTAATAAGGGAAGATTTAGGGTAGACTCTTGATGTCAGTGGAGTTTTGAATAAGGAAACTAACAGAAAGCAAGCATGCTGTATTTGTGTGGTCTTTCTACAAAACTGAATACATTTTCACAATAATACCGTTCACTAGCATGGCAATCTTGTTAGCCAAGTCTGGCACTTTTGTTCTTATAACTCACGTAGGTGGGTGCACTTATGTTCTCTTTCATTGTAAATCTCTGTGGATAAAAGCAATTGCTGAGTGAATGTAATTGCATACATACTGTAATAAATTTCTTGTTTTGAATGTCCCCGTTTTTATGTTGAACAACACTAGTCTTTTGGGGCCGTCTGCTGCAGTAATGTCTGCTAAGTAATGTATCCACATGGTTAACTGTACCCTCTGGAACACCAAATTAGACCATGATTCAGTGTATATAGTTATGGCGCTCATGAGAATTGTAGTAATTTCTCAGATTTTTCCAAATAAAAAGGTGTGCATATTTTTCAACGTAAAGGAGTACACTTTATTTGAAGAATATGACAAAGGAATGACAAGCCTAACAATGCCTGATTTTATGTTGGACTTATGAAATAGTAAAAAGCTCAAATCTCAAGACTGATAACTTCTACCAAATTAATTTAGCCCTAGTTTATTTTTGCTTATTCGAGTGACGAATCCGTTGAATAATTCAAGTAGTTTGTTTTTCTCCATGCCGTTCTGATTAGCATGCGTCTGCTGTTTGGCTCCAGTGCTTTGTGCTTAATGGTGATGATGATGAAACAGGCTGAAAGCAATAATGATATTACAGGCACATTTTATTATTTTGCGAGGCGAAACTCATATAGATAGCTACTATGCATTTATGAACGCAATTTATGTGGGAAAAAAGTACAGCCTCCTTCAATTTTATGGTTTTACATATTAGATCATAACTTAACTCTAATCCAGAACTCGCAAAGTACTAACAGTAGATAAATATGACCTCATGGGGCTCATAACACACATACATTTTATTTAGTCATTATTGGCCCTCTTTTTCACATCACTGTATTTTCGGAGTTAAGGCAACTTTGCTGTGCTCCCACAGGGATTACGACAGGGAGCAGATTCCGGAAAACCTGCTCCCCCTGCTGGTGATCGGGACCAAGTTCGACCACATCCCAGAGAACAAGCGCAGTGACGTCCTGGCCCGGACCGCCTTCCTGTCAGAGGACTTCAACGCTGAAGAGATAAACCTGGTGGGTGTGTCCGTTCTCTTGGACCCCTCGAGCCTTTACGCCAAGGTGGGTCTTATCTTATCCGAAAAGGGCCGGCGTGGGTGTAGGTTTTTGTTTTGGCCCAGCTCCAAGACACCTGATTCGACTCGATTGAAGACCATGGTTGATTAATTAGTTGAATCCGGAGTCGCAGTGCAGGACTAAAACAGAAACCTGCATCCACACGAGCCACTTTTCGGATAAGATTAGACACCCCTGATTTACGCCCAATCACGTCGCCTGGTGTGAGATGCTCCTGTCCCGCCCCTAAATCCCTCCTGCAGTGCCATATCTCACACTGTTTAGAACAGAGGTAACATATTTACATCTTCTTTTTCTTGGTGTCCTTCTGTCCTCTTGAATAACTGCCACAGCCGATGTGGTGTGAGGACTGTCGTTACATTTGTAAGGGTAACAGGTACTGCTAATGTTAAACATTCTTACGTTCCTCTGAGACTTCAACACAAGGGGGCGCCAAAGTGTCACATACAGGTGTATCTTCAATCGATCATGGTGTACGGTCAGACAAGTGAATTAATTTATAATTTGGCTAGCATTTATGAGGTTAAATATTCCTCATATAATAATATTTATAAATTTCAGTCCCCCCAGTTATGGCTGTGTTCATATACCTGTTACTAAGTTAGAGACATTGCTGCCTATCAGCCAAATATTTGTCCTATTAGTTTGCTTGAGAATTGGTCTTGACTCAAAACATGACCCTGTTTATTTAAGAACAGGCATATTGGACCAGGGAGGGGTGACTGACATTGCTTTAGTCACCTTCCTCATGCTATTCATATCTAAAAGGAATTTGGTTGACAAAGTACTACTAAAAAAAAAAAAAAAACTTCCTCAGAAGCCTCTGTCACCTGTCCTCTCTTCCTGCCCCTCCCTCATGTGTCTGCCTTTCCTGTGGTTTAGTGTTTTTGACATGGTGTGCATGTCTGTATGGGGCTAGTGGTTTAGTTATCTACTAAATGTAATGTAATTGTTAATTTTTCTATTTATTTGTCTATATCTATGTACCTATCTAATTTATAAAGTATCTAGTTGCACATAAAATGATGTCTTTCTGACTGTCTGATAATCAGTGAATGTCAATCAATGACACAGTGAGTGTAAACATATGAAAACCCTGATAGTTACAGAGCAGTAATCCTGGGCAGCTTGTAGAGTGACTGTTACACACACACACACACACACTAGCGTGCTGAGGAGTCTCTCCCGCCCAAACGCGGCTCTCTCAGGCGGCTGGGCTTCAGCTGTTTTCCCGCTACCGTTTGCAGGACTGCACAAACCCCCGTTACCTGGCGGCTGGCTCCTCGAATGCAGTGAAGCTGAGCAGGTTCTTCGACAAGGTGAGCCTCGGCATGCACGGGCCCCACTTTTGAGTTAGAATGAACTTGAGTTAGAAGCCTAGCTTCTTTAACCAGGACACTGCTGCCCCCAATTCAGTGTGAAAATGTGCAGAGGGAGATCGATATGTCTGCCGTCAACATACACAAATGGGATTGAGCTGCTTCCAGACGTAGCGATGAAAGGACCAGTCACGAGTCTCTCTCTCGCATTTCAGGTCATCGAGAAGCGATACTTCACAAAGGAAGGTAGCCAGGTAAGTTTTAAATGCCCTGGTTGGATCTGGCATTGAGCTTTCAAAACTCATGCAGCCGAAGTCACAATTTCTGATTCAAAGCAACTAGGGAAGATTCTGTCACATGTTTTTCTTTTCTGGTTCGGAACGTAAACCTCTTTCCCGTTTTACTGCAGGCTGGCTTTTCAGACCGGAAGCGTTTCAACTTCAAGAGCCTCCATTACGACTGAGAATGGGACGGATGTGCAGGGATGTGTGCGTGATTTCCCAGGGCGTAAAGCACATCAGTAACAGGACAGGCATCAGCCACGGCCTCTCAACTTTTAATCGAATCGGCTAAATCGTTTACACACTCTGGCTTTTTTTATACACTACTTGTACAGACTCATGAATGACAACAGAAGACTGTCCGAAATGCATGTTTTACTGCAGGGAACTGCACTGCGCTGCACGGGCCTCCGGACTTTGCTTAGTTGCATAATGCGCGCCAGTCCTGCCTTGTTAGGCAGTGTGGTGCCAGATGTTAACCACATTTCTGTTACCAAGAACCGCTGTTGTAGAAGGAGCAGCTGCAGGCCTGGTTTTATCACCTCTGCAAGCCTGCCACGCTTCTTCTGCTTCTGCAGCAAAAGCACTGACAAACGACTCGTTTAGAAAAGCAACTACACGCTCTGAAAATAATCGCCAGCACTATTGTGTGTACATATTTAGTGCTGTGTCTGATGGCTTTGCCTGTTACATTGCATTGGAGCGAATCGGCTAACCTTTAGATTCTAATTATCCTCATTGTCCGAGTGTATTTCCACTGCTTAAAGCCTGCTCATTTTCAGTTTGTTAATTTTTTTTGAATTAAGAGTTTAAAAGAGTTCTAGTGTCTATATCATGGATATATTGTATGTCATGTTTATTGTGTATAGCTCTTAATATACTGTTTTAGTTGTATAAATTATTTGATTTATAATGGAAAAGTGCAAGAGGTTACAGTTTTTTTCATAAGAAGTTGCATCAGAGCTGCTTCATAGGGGTGTTACGAAAATAGAAACAGTGAACATTCAACTCGGCGTATCGAAATGAAAAACTGGATCACAAGTCATTCTCTTTTCGTGTGGAGAAAGAACGAGAGGATGCACAGTTGAGTGAGAGAGAACAAAAGCAAACGTTTGCTAACAAAAAAACCAAGCTAATGTCCCTTTTCACACCAATGCAGACCATGCAGAGTAAACGGAGCTGGAAAATCATGCACTCTCCCCCAGACCAGTGATGTGGCAACCCTCGGCTGTCACTCGGCGGTGTGAAAGCTTGTTGACGGCGTGAAGCACCGCCGCGCTACGTGAGCAGGGATAGGTCACGCACTCACTTTCTCCCCAGTTGCGGTTGAAGCTGCAGCCCACGGTTGATCTACTTTTATCGTTAGCCTAGTTTTCATACCGACCGCTCAGCCGCACTGGTGTGGAGGACATTTTGCTTAATCACTGGTAGCCCGTTTGTTATATTGCTGGATTTTAAATAAATGTTCTGAACAAAGTGGTCAAAACTAATAGTGTTAGAGAAGCATGATATGATAGCCACAAGTAGGCTATGGGTAGGAAAGACTCGAAAATTGAATTGATGTGTGCATATAAGATCGAAAGCCAAATTGAGTTGTGGATTATGAGAATTGTTACACCCCTTGTACTTTAGTACTTTTAGTGCAAAATTGTAATAAATATTAATCATTTTCTAATCAATCCATATGATCGTTGACATTTTTTTTCATCACCTGTACATCAATTAGGACAAATATGTGATGATGTAGTAATTATTGTAGTTCTTAAGACTAAAAATTACAGAGCAATTACTTTACCGACATCAAAGTTAAGCATGTGAGCAAGGTAAGTCTGGCTTAGAAAATGTACAATTTTGATTTTGCAAAAAAAAAAAACAGCTGCATAAATCTTGGTCTGAATAGGGCTACAAGTGATTGTGTTGCTAATTTAGACAACCAACTAAAACTAGAAACTCGAGAGCTGAACATGACACAGGTTTTTTCAACTGTGGTTACAACAATATGGGAAAGTCAAAAATATGACCAACCAGGCATGCAACCTACAAAAATCAGGACACTAAAACCAACCTGTCTCTCGATTGGGTGACAGAGATGTACAAATGTACCCGCAGCTATGAACAACACTGGTGGGGCCTCAGTACTTGGAAGAGGACAGAACCAGCAGAGAGAAAGAGATAACCAATGATGGTATGCAGGTGAGAGACCACCCAAGGACAAGAATACTGCTGTCCTGCACCTGGGTGTGCTCTTGGGTCTCTCAGCCTGCCCCTCAGAAAATTGACACCAACAGAGCTGGAGCCAGCCCAGCATGTACAGTGAGTACATGCACACATAAATGGACATACATACACAATCACATACATGTACATACAAATGCAGGTGCACAAATATGCATGTACAAAATTCCACACATGCGCAGAACCAAAGGTAGACATAAATACCTGTGTAATCGGGTGCATACAAAAATACATATTCATTCTGTATCCTTATGAATAAACATGTGTGCATACTCCTACAATAGTTTTTGGAGAAGAATAGTAAAGATTTCTATATGTATATTTTAGGGTCCAAAATCAAGATTTGCATCTGCCATACTTCTTTAGCTGGGTCGTGTATGTGTTATTTTATATCTCACACAGACAAATCAGTTAATTGTATCATAGTTTTTGTTAATCATCTTATCATACTGTTGCATCTGACAAGATCATTTTTAGCACCATAGACATGGAAGAGGATTTCTTTTTTATTACTTTTTTATTTTGTGATTAATTTGGGTTTTCCTTTTATTACTAATAAACAACAATCTACTAAGCAAAAGTAACTTCTAAAATCCTATTCCCTGCAGACACTTTCAGAAAGTAATCACAAGAAAAATAGAAAATGATTTTGATTGCAAAAAAAAAAACAACTTTTAACAAAAGTCTAAAATTCTAAATCTAAAAAAAATTAGGCACTTGTTTTATCAGTTGCTCATTGTTTCCTCTATCCAGGGAATAAAGTATGACACTTTCATGTACACGTTTGGATATGCTTCGTTGCAGGGCGTTGACATGAAGGAAGCTATCCCATGAGGCTTGTTGTTACAAATGAGAGGTCCTCCAGAGTCTCCCTGAAACACAGCAGTTATTAGACACTTCCACCAAGTGCATCTTTGGCCACGTTCAGGCTGCAGACCTCAATGTTTCATTCACATTTTTTTCTCAGATCCTGTTGTTTAGACTGAGTGTCTATATCCATTTTAGAAAGCGAACCTACAGTACTGCAATGGAAAATTATCACAACCTTAACCCGTCAAATGGTGAATTTTAATGTAAAAAATCACAGATGTACCTCCATTTTGGTGGGGGACGTCCTTCCCTACCGATCCTGTCGTTGCTCGAGGGCATACCCCACCAAACTGGCATATGGCAGGATACTAAGCACATTCGTGGACTTAACATTTCTAATCTGAGCACTGACGCATGAGTCTCAAGCAAGTCACACGGCAACCAATCAAATTTATTTCTGCATACAGACGTGGCGCAAATTGAAACTGAAAAGAGGTGACTCCATGTGGCTTTTTGCTGTTCATACTGTCCTAAACACAACTGAACTTACATATGAGGTAAATCACTGGGCCACTTTTAGCTACAGTCTGAATGTAGCCTGAGAAACTTTTTAGCTGCGGCCGGCAGCTCTATAGCTCTGTCTGTCGGTCGGTCGTTTAGTCGGTCGGTCAGTCGGTCGGTTGGTCGGTTGGTCCACAAAAAGTGTCCCACCCCGTAGCGGCCACAGTTTTCGCCTCAGGAGGCTGAAATTTGGCATGGACATTTTCATGCCCGAAGGTACTGCTGAGTAACTTTCAAGGCCGATTGACCAAGAGGGGGCGTGGCGATGGGCGTGGCCTATCACAAAAAGGTGCATAACTCCTGAATGGATTCACAGATTTGCACAAGATTCTGTGGAAAGGTTGGTCATGAACCAAAGAAGAGGTCACGTGTTGGTGTGAGGGTGTGTGCGTGGATGCATGCACACATGGATGCATGCGCGTGTGCGGTCGCAGCTATTGCAGATTCGCGCTTGTTTTAATAAAAGACAATATCACACTCACAACTTCTCAGCCAATGAAATAAAGCTACCTTTGGCTTAAATAAAGTAAAATTTAACAATGTACAACCTTGCAGATAATTAACTTCATCTACCTTTGACCTGTAGGACAGTAGTAGCCATTTATAACTTAGAAGCAGTAAATGCCATGTAAAAATGCCATGGCTTGTGCTGGAGGGAGACTGAGAACGGAGTGGATTCAAGCAGCAAATGGCTTTGAGGATGTAGCTTGAGGTGTAGCATAGGGTGGGCTAGCAAAGCAAAGAAACATTCAGCATTAGGTGAGCTGAGATGTCGTCTTCCTTTAACACGTGGCACACAACCTCACAAACAATTCAATCAATCTACGTATCACGTTTGTGACAAATCGCACAACTCACCTCACAGATTCCCTTGCCGTCATAACGCGTGCACATCATTCTGTTTCCAACAAAGTTTTCCTGCCAAACCTTCTTGCAATTCTTATTGCTCAGGACGCTGAGCACCACCTCCTGCAGAAAGTCTTGTGCTGGTCCGTCAGGCTTTTTCCTCCCCCATCCAGACATCAGGCACTTGGTGTTTTCTGGCACGGTTTCCCCTTTCTTCGGCAGGGGTATGACTTTGACATTCTTGTTAATAGTGGCATTGCGCTGCAGCTGTAACACAGGCATGGCAGGGTATACTCAGGACATCGGTAGGCACTGCCAGTTTAACTGCCTATTGCATACGCTTGGGAATCATAGTTATCTATTACACCTAGTATCCTGGATAAGCTCAGAGAATTCAGTGTATTATTATTATTATTATTATTATTATTATTATTATTATTATTATTATTATTATTATTATCCATCCATCCATTATCTATACCCGCTCATCCTGAGAAGGGTTGCAGGGCGTGCTGGAGCCTATCCCAGGGTGCATTGGGCGATATGCAGGAATACACCCTGGACAGATCGCCAATCTATTGCAGGGCACACACACCATTCACTCACACACTCATGCCTATGGGCAATTTAGAGTCTCCAATTGGCCTACCTGCATGTCTTTGGACTGTGGGAGGAAACCAGAGTACTTGGAGGAAACCCATGTGGACATGGGGAGAACATGCAAACTCCACACAGGAAGGCCCCAAGCCAAGATTCGAACACTTGGCCTTCTTACTGTGAGGCGACAGTGCTACCCACTGCACCACCGTGCCGCCTATTATTATTATTATTATTATTATTATTATTATTATTATTATTATTATTATTATTATTATTATTATTATTGTTGTTGTTGTTGTTGTTGTTTACCTTCAAAAGCATGATATCAAAATCAAATTTAGATTTCTGGTTGATTTGATGCTTGTAATATTTTTTCACTGGAATCTTCTGTTGAAATTTCTTTTCCGTCTTCTTTAGGTTTTCAGCTCCTAGAACTGCTGTCAGAGATCTACTGCTTAAAAAAAAAAAAAACAGTTAAAGCAAAAAGATTATAATAAAGTTCATTAATGAAATTGATAAATTGATGAATTTGTTTTGTACAGACAGCTCCACAATAGAGCATATTTTAGTGAGGATATTTACAGTACTGAACCCATGCAATAGCATGTGCTTGTATTAAACATCAGACATTTTATTTTATTTACTCCGCTTTCCTGTGATAATGAGTTAATTTTATCAAAATATCAAATGTTGTTTTCCCCAGATAACAATATCATTTTCTCAAGATCTCGAGATAACGAAACATTTTGCCGAGATGAGATATAAAGAAAACCAGTTATCTCGGGGAAACGGGGTAAATAAAATGTATGAGTACATGTTCTTTTAGGGCCTCCGTAGTATTTCATTTTCGAAATGCAAGGTGAAAAGATTTTTCCATCATTTGGAATGACAGTTGTCATGTGGAGGCGGGCTAGTATGGACACTTGAATGGTGGTTAACAGAACGTGATCATTGTTGAAGTTTCAATGTAGCAACTTACAACTTACTTATTTAAGGCACCTAACACCTTCAAAATTCACAAAATATTCATGGGTGTAATTTATGCAGCAGAACAAAACGTGAAATTCTCTTAAGCTTATGTTATCCGCTGATCTCATTTTTTTCAGAAATCGGTGACTGTGTAGGTCTGTAAAATGGTGCCAGTGAAGTACATGGCATCCGTACATTACATTTTAAAGCACAGTAGTATTTGTATAGATGAGACATGAGACAAATGAAGACCAGGTCAAAACCTAGTATATGGCTGGACCGGCCGACCAATGGTGTAACTTCATAACTCGGTCGACCAATGGTGTAACTTCATCACTCACTCAGTCACAGACATTTGCGCTTGTAGGGCTGGCCCCGCTGTTGCAGTCCAGCCAAAAATACACTACAAATGTAAATACTGCAATAACATAATTTAAACCTCCTCCATAAATATCTTGTTACACAGGTTCACTGCTGTTTGGGTAATGTTAGCAGCACTATCAGATAGCAGGAAGGACAGATCAAAGAGGTGCTATTTTATCTTTCTTTAACGTGTCATCATTGCAATTGTTTTTCACACCCTCGAAGTGCTAACTGGAAACTTACACGTGTGAGACCACATAACGCAGCACCTTGTCATTACGTCAAACTCCCATTGGTCAAACATCACTGAAACATAGCTGCATCTAGAATTCTAAAATCATGTTCTGTACAACGAGTTAGAACCAGAAGGTAACTTTGCAGAGAACAGAGAAAACAGTTTAATTATTGGCCAGACAGAGGGTGAACTGACCTGAAACAGTGGGCAGCAGTAAGGACAAAGTCCTCTCGGACGAGAAAGCCCCCACAGGTATGAGAACCGTCTACCTGGAGAGAGACCATGTAGGGCCTGGAGTGGGGCTTGGCCTTCTTCCCTCCGATGATACTACTTTCAGTGGTTCCTGCAAACGTGCCACATCAGTTTGCCATGCTCCTGTCTTCCTGAAATGTATATTCTAGCTAGCAATGTAAGTCTCCTTGAATTGATATGACAATTGACGAATTGTTTAAAATTAGGCTCTGTCCTAACTATCCATAACTATTATTATGTGCTGTACTGTTGTATTTTAGTGTTACATTACAGTCAAATGTGCATGCTGTGATTTGGATCATATGACAATTCATACTTGAAAGTGCTTTAGAATTCTGGCTATAGAGTCACTATTCTTAATCATTGTAAAACACAATGAGAGTCAGTGCTCTTACTCATCTCTTACTCATTCAAAGACATATAGACACACTCTCCTTACTCTTTTTGTAAATCACCTCTCTTACTTTGAAACGTAATGGAAGAATCATCACTCTTTCACCCTAAAACCTGATGTGTAAACATGCTTGTGTCTTTTGACCAAATCTGTCCAAAAAGTACAATTTTTAGTTAGTGAATACGACAATAAACAAAAATTGCGAGTGCACTATGTATTATTAATTTTACTCAGTTTTTTTGCTTTTACTTCCATTTTGGAAGACCAGTGGTATGTATATGGCCATTTCATCTATTCTCCTCAGAAGAAGGAGAAGTGAAACATCTTATGCATCTTGTCCTTAGCTGAGATCACATACACATTGGGCTATATTTTAACGATCTAAGCGCACAGTTTAAAGCACATGGCGCAAGTGCATTTAGGGTGTGTCCAAATACACTAGTTTAACAGCAGATAATCTGAGGGCAAAGTGAGGTGCATGGTTCAAAGGGGTTGTACTTAGTCTCTTAATTAATCATAGGTCTGTTTTGGGCATAACATGAAATAAACCAATCATCTCCCATTCCCTTTAAAAGTCAGGTGCGCTTGCACCTTGGTGGATCGCTATTATAATGGCGGATTTGCCAAGTAATTCTGACTAACCATTATGACATGTATTTATTTATTTTTTTAAATATCACGCGTTGTGCACCTGCCTTTGTAGGCGCATATTACTATCTTAATAATGCGCCCTTAAAATAACAGTAAAATACTGCGCCTATGACTTAAGATCAGGTTTTTGTTGGTCAATCGCGCAATAGCTTTCCGCTGCCTCAAGATATAAATGCGCCAACAATGCCCCTGACCACACCTTATTTTAAGACCAACACGCCCATGGGCACTCAGATGGGCGCAAGTACATTTGCTATTTAAACAACGTGGACTCTGGACGGGAAAATGGTAAATGCGTCTGAACTAGCAAACACACTTGCGTTGCGCTTGGCGCCGCTTTGCGCCGCGTGTAAGATAGAGCCCATTGTGTCAGAGTAGATATTTCACGTGTAGCTTGTACAGGTAGACAGCAGATTCCTGACTGATTAAAGATCTAATGTACACTAACTCCCTAATTACTGACTCCGTCCCTCCCCAGGCAAAGCTATAGTCAATTGCAGGCCAACCTACAGGGCATTGGCAGCAGCCTGCGCTGTGGCCCATCTGCAGTGGAATTAGCCACCCAGCAGCCCTATGTTGTTTGTGCGGTTGCTATGTGAGACTGTGACCCTGTGCCTTCTTGTTACAGTGTTCAGTTATATGAAGGGGAAGATGCCCTTACCTGCAGGAGAAAGCTGCAGCAGGAGATGCAGAAGCAGCAGAGACTTCTCTATCATGATGAACCCTGGCAAGGACAGACAGACTGTGGGAAAGGGTGTGCAAGGCTCTCTTTATATACACTCTATTCAGGAAATGGTGGCCAAGGTGTTTGAAAGCTTTTGCTATGAGACCATGTGCTGAAGTGAAATGATAAATCCATATGTCTGAGTGCGGGATAGAGATACCAGATACTTTTTTTAAAGAAGAAGAATTTGAATTAAAATCTTTACAAGACCAAGGCAACCTTCTTGCAATGTAGTAAGGTGTAGCCATGCTATCCTCCCCAGTTTCTGTTTGTAAATCTTCTCATTTGCAGTTGTGTTTCCAATGGACACCAGCTGCCACACATGTACAATAAACCTGTGAAATAGTGTTCTGTTTTAATGTTGACTATGACAAAATAATCATAGGGTCCCTTTAAACTACTGGGGCATCAGCCTTATGAGAACAGTTCATAAAATATATTCCTGTGTTCTAAATAATAGGCTTTTCTGACATTTGGAGCTGTCAGGCTTACTTGCTGATGAACAAATTGGATTTAGAAAGCACGGAGCCTGTGTTGATCATATAATTTTTTTAATTTTTTTATTTTTTATTGTTGATCATATTTATCCAGTTGCTTCAATCACCAGAGCTAGAATCAAAGAAGGAAAATCCACCTATGTTTGCATTATTGATTTCCAAAAGTCTTTTGATTGGGTTAATAGAGATCTGCCCTTCTTTAAACGTTTCTAGGCTGGTGTTGATGGTAAATTTTATGAAGCAATCAAAGAACTATATCATTGCCCTGTAGCTTGTGAATGAGCTGACAACTGGATGGTTCCCAATCCTCATTGGAGTGAAACAGGATGATGCGCCTTCACCCATCCCCTTTTTGTGAAGGATCTAGCCCAGAAGATCAGGTCCTCCAATTCAGATGTTAAAGTTGCTGACGTAGTTGTTGGTTGTCTGTTACATGCCGATGATGTAATCTTCTTAGCAGAGTCTGAAGTTGACTTGCAGAAAATGCTTGATATTGCCAATTGATATTGGTGTTCCAAATGGAGACTTATGACCAACTAAAGCAAAACCCAAATTGAAAACTGCAGAGTTTTTCATTTGGAGCATTTCCTCTGGAGCTAACTAATCACTACAAATACTTGGATTTAACTTTGGATGAATGTGTGTCTTTTGAAGTGGGAATCTGTCTATTGGCTGATTCCGCAGGCAGACCAGTAGGCTCTGCCTGCAGAATGCAAGGACCTTGGATATTCTACTCAGCTGTATGATTCCTGTGTTTGTACCATATTGAATTATTCAGCTGGAGTATGGGAATACAAGGAGGCCGGAAGAGCTATTGCTGTTCAAAATAGGGCAGTTTGATGTTTTCCTGGGGTACAATGTGCCCTCTCTCTTGCAATCCAAGGAGACATGGGATGGGAGCCACTGGAGATCAGGCAAAAGGGAGAGATGGTTCAGCTTTGGAATTGCCTTATTAATATGCCAGTGTAGGATTTTAAAAAATGGTTTTCAGTTGGAATATAGCACACAACCACCCCTGGGCAAAAGACCTGCGCTCTATTTTACTTTAGGCTGATCTGACAAGCTGTGCCATAATGTTAACATGGTTAAGCAGAAGATTTTTCTTAAATTGAATTGTGTATACCTTTGATTTCCTTTTCAGAATATGAAGGCGTCTTATAAGTGTCTGAAAATAATGTGTCATTTGTATGATGCATCATAAGGGCATCATATGAGCATCAAATTAAAAACAAAAATCAATGAATCAATCAAGCAGCCACATGATTTGTTGTTTGGAGGAGCATGTTATTTGCATTAACAATCAAGTGTACCTAATAAAGTGACCAGCGAGTGTATGCATGTATACATACATACATACATACATGCATGCAGAGCAAGACCTGTTGATGTCTTTGGTGAGTGCCTCCTGATGACAAGTGTAAACACTGTCAACATGATAAAACATGTTCAAATATCACTTCCTGTGATACATTTTGTTTGTGACAAAATTTCCATGACATTTTCTCAATGGTCAAATTTTTTAGCACAGTTGTTTCATTTTACAACTGTAAGTGACTGCTTAAAACACAGCACATCAGTACAGAGCCATATACCTGCTTTACGATCTGCTTTAACACTGGAAATCAATCAAACAACAAAGAAATATCCTTTTTCCATTTGCTTTATTTTATGTATAGATTCATAATAGATTCATTTATAAAATTCATAATAATCTTCAGTTGTATCCTTCTATTGTCTTATTGATCCAAGGAACAAAAAATGGAATTTTCATGTAGACGTCAGGATATTTGGATTCATTACACCCATTGTTGTAAGCTGCAATACCTTGTGGCTTCTTGTTACAAATTATGGGTCCCCCTGAATCTCCCTGAAAAACACAAAACAGATCAAAGGAAGGAAATTAAGAGACAAGAATAGAGGGGATGAGAGAGGGGAGGTGAGAGCAGCAAAGAGACAGAAAGATGTAATGTGGAGGCAGAGAGAGCGAGTGAGAGAAATAGCTTTTTTGCCATAATGTGGACTGCAGGGCTGACAGCTACGTGTCGCTCTCGGTATTACCTGCTGTTCAAAATAATTTTTTATACCTAGTTTGCCTCGTTTTTCAAAACATTATTCCAATTTGTTCCAAAATCTGAACACAAAAAGGCAATCTGAGTCATAACATTTAAACCTTAAGATTAATTTTACAATGTTCGAATGCAAAATGGAAAATTCTTAATCAGAGGTTCCTAACCCCGTTCCTGGAGATCTACCATTCTGCAGGTTTTCATTTCAACCCTAATTTCGCACACCTGATTATACTAATTAGCAGCTCAACACGAAGGGCTGGAAGCCAGTAGATATATAAACAACATTGCATTCTCAGTTTATTTCTATATTCCTCTTCTAGTTATCCAAGTATAATTTATATGACTGGTAAAATGGTTCTTCTGTACAGCTGTGCAGAACTAAAATGCTAAGAATGCCTTTGATGTACCTGCACAACGATATAAATAAAGAATTGACAGAAAAAAGAGAAATTGGAAAATGCTTCTTGTCACAGTGGTGGGCACTTTTTACCAGATGTTAATACAAAGGTGAGTGTTTTGTATGTGTTTAGCATTTAGGTAATTGTTCAGCAAAACAATGGCAAAGCAATGGCAAAAAATTAAATAAAATACACTCTTTAGCATACCTGACAGAATCCCCTGTCCCCTTCAGGACGAGTGCAGATCATTTGTTTGTTGAAAAAGTACTTCTGCCAGAGCGATTTGCACTGCGCGTTTCTCTCTATGGTCTGGGTTACTTCCTGAAGAACACCCGCGTGCCCACCACTCCGTTTTTGCCCCCAGCCAGCCACTGAACACTTGATGTTTGCTGGGATGTTGCCGTCTTTTCTCGGCAGTCCAATCACTTTGACGTATTTGTTAAGTTTGGCTTTGGTCTTCAGCTAGATGGGTAAATACAAATGGAAAATGAAATAAAAAAATTTTAAAAACAGACTGAAGATGAACTCCATCAGTGAAAAAGAATAAATGATTATGGGTTCTGTGATACGTACCTTCAGTAACATCACATCGTAATCGCACTGATTGGCATTTAAATATGAAGTATGAGGGTGATATTTTCCCACTTGAATTCGCTGCTGAGTTGTCTCATGTTTACTTATGTTGTGAGCCCCCAAAACTACTTCCAAAGGTTTATATCTAAAAGAAAGGGAGGGAGTCACAATTCATTGTATGGAAATAGAAACTCTTTCCAGCAATACTGATACCCAGTACATGTAACTCCTAGGAATGGCTTTGTTAAAACTTTATCTGATGAAAAACATTTCTCTCTCTCTCTCTTTCTCAGCTGCTCGTGGGAAACAGGTTTGTGAAGTGATAGTAAATGACGATGATTTCTGATTAAGAGTGAAGTTACATGCATATCACTTTCATGTTGAGCATGAGCTTGATGGTGAGAAAGTATTTGTGTGTGTGTTTGGGGGGGGGGGGTGGAAGGTGAGAAACTGACAAACCATAGCCCTCACTAATTTTTCTAGTATTAGTCTGCAGTTTCCCTTACAAGCAGAAGTATGAATTTAAGGTACAAGCACCTCTAAGGTACAAGCAGACCACATCACAAAGTATCTTAAGTATCATTTATTTTCATTTCAGAATGATAACCCTGTGGTAAAACCACTCACTTTATGCAGTGTGCTGAGGTCAGCACAAAGTCCTTGCGAATGAGTAGTCCCCCACAGACGTGATACCCCTTAGACTGCAGCGAGACCATGTAGGGCCTGGAGTGGGGTTTAGCCGCTTTCCCTCCTCTAATGCCACTGTTAGAAGCTCCTATGGAACAGTGAAAAAAAATCACATCATGTATTGGAGTGTATATACGGGTGTAGTGTACCTTCAGAAAGCCTTCTTGCAATGCAAAAAGTGTGCATTGCAAAAAAATAAAAAAATATGTGTAACAGTCCTGGGAGGGAGATGCACCAATGCCGGGTGTGCACCGTCGTTTGCCGCACAGAGAGAGAGAGCACACGCACACCAACATGAAATCAAATAAACACCTTCACCCTTCCCCCTCTCAGCTTCTGGGCAAAAACAACAAACTAAAGCAACAAACTAAAGTAACAAAGATAAAGGAAAGTAAAACAGAGCAACAACTTTTCCGTTTTTACTCCAATATAAGAAACTCTCCATAATGGCAAAATGAAGCAAAGTATTTAGATGTCTGCAAAATTATATTGAAAAAGGACACCTGAAAATGACTTAATTGATAAATACCCCTCCCCCCACCCACCCACCACCTTTTTTTATAACCTCCTGCAAAAATTCATATTACTATGCTTTAAAAAATTTCATAGCACATTATGGGCCTCTTTCCCTTTCTCAAATTGGCCGGACTGAAATGGAATTGGTTCATACTGCACATTTCAAGCCTTGGTGTTGAAAGCCTCAGTCCTACCTGCGGGGTCCAGGAGCTGGAGAGTCAGACAGAGCAGAAGCAGATACATGGTGGGATTGTGGCATCTACAGACCTGCAGGAGGTCTTTCTGTATTTTGATGCTCGACAGGATGTGAAGAAGACATGTTTGTGGTCAGGTGGTACAGAAATAGAACTGAGCCGGGCAAAACATCTGCCTGGTAGGCATCCTTATCTTTGTGTAGCACAACGGCTGATAGTTTTAAAATGTGTATCCACGCATACAACAATGAATTTACAGAACTCCTGCTAACACACATTTCAAGAATGTTGGGGGAATATTAGATCAGATTCCCAGAGCTCACATATCAGTGGCCACAGCTCAGTGATCATAGAGCAGGGGTCAAGGTCAGAGAATGATTGCCACTTTCATTCTATTCAAGTTTAATTTTTCATTTAAATTACATCAGTTCACTCATTTCACTCAACATCAATTCTAATGTGGAAAAGGATATATTCTAGCATCACTTCCAGGGGTGTAGATTCTGTCCTGGAAATCTTTTCCAGTGAGAGTAGAATTCTGGGACATGCCTGCATCTTGCATCCATTGTCACAGTCAAACACTCCCAAACGCTGAAAATGTTTACTCTGTCTCACTTGGCCATTCATAAGGAACAAATGCAAGAACAATTGTATTTCAAATATTATATTGAATAAGTTTATTGAACATATTTCCTTTCAAATTAATAGCAAGATTTAGATAAAACAACCAACTTGAGGTAACCATTTTCAACAATCAAATGCATCTTTTTGGATTCAAATAAAGGTGACCCAATAAAATACCTTTGATCCAAACTGACCCACATATTTGTATACACAGTGTGCACAGACACACATTTTCCATGTGGCTGTGAGTGAAAACCCCCCAAGTTCATGACCCCCAGAAGTCATAAAACTTTCACTAAGGAGAAGTTGGGTCAGACTGATCAGCAAGATAATAGGAGGGATAATCTCTTCATCTAACCTGACCCCTAACCCCAGTCGCCTACTTACCACCAGAAAAAATTACTGACACACCTCACATACCCACAACCACACAAACATACTTACACTCAAGCATAGCACAGGGAGAGTCCACAAAACCTACAGGTCTTGCAAATGCTTCCATGCAGGTGTTGCAACATTAAACTAACAAAGATATTCAAGAGGTATGTGTGCAATTGCACACATTCAGACATTCAAATGAGTACACACATACACGTAGACAATACTAATAAATACCTATAAAACAATAAACAAAATATACAGCTCAGATTTCTTTCATTAAAAGATGGGTTTGCATCTGGGAGCAGGTGCCAATGATGCTGTCCCCATGCCCCAACACTGGCTTGGAGGCCACTGACCCCACACCAATTGGCCCACTGATACCCCTTTCACAATAAAGCAATGTTTGTCATTGGTGTGAACGGGTCAACTCGCATTGTCTGACCCGGGCCCGCGACCGTGCTCACAGCCAGCGTTTCACGCGGGTTCAACACCGCTGGGCTCCGCTTTGGCATGAAAGGGACACAGGTTACTCAGTACAGCATGGCTGGCAGACTGACCCTCGGTCTTGCCATGTGTTTAAGTGGCCCAAATTTCTTGAATCAACGCGCCGATGTGGTACTAAAAGCCTTAAAACTGCCATCATGCAGAAACAACGTTCCAATCCTTTTATATAAATGATGGAAATATATATGTATATCAGGACCACACAGCTCAGGAATTATTTTTATTTTAGCTTGCTAGATTCGCAACTAGATTCATGTAAGAAGGGGATTGCTCAGTTGTTGCAGGTGAATATTGTGAAATATGGTGAATATTAAATAACAAATAATATTTTACTTAAAACATGCTGTGGCATAGTTTTTGCACAAACGCATTTGCAAGATTTGCAGCACATCATTGGGCTATTGATCCAGAAGTTAACATACTGGGATAAGACAGCGTAATTGCAAACTACATTGTATTCCATTGTATTTGCTAGCCAGCTGGCTACCAAGCTAGCTGTACCAGGAAAAAATTGACTTCTAGCAAGCTGAATATATATGCTTTTAATAACATCAAAATGCAACAACCCTATTCAGCAGTGATGTGTATGGAAGTAAACTTGTGGAAACAGGTCTTCTGTGTATGGTGAGGACCCAGGACTTAGCTGTAACCGTAGTGTGGTGTGAATGGGTCAAACGCGAATTGAAACTGCGTTCAATATCCTGTGTCTAACCCCAGGTTTTGTGTGTGAAAGGGGCATGACTGTTCATTCACCAATCAACAGTTCCTCACAGTTGGTGACATTTTCTAGAGGCTTGCTCACATTCGCTCTCACAAGCTTACACTTTCTCTCACTCAGATTATTGACTGGCTCACACACTGCAAGTATGTTGCCCCTGAAGTTAAGCTGTTTTATGGGCTGCCCTACTGGGGTTTCTTTAATGAGAATAGCCTATAGCCTACTGTTAACATCACATACTGAGGAGGAGAAAAATAAAGGGTACACTTTTTAAAAATGAAACATTTAAGTGGGACCTTTAAGTGGGATTCTTGCAGGATGAATTACCCGGGACCACTGGCTATGGATTACTGTCCAACATCTGCCATGCTCTCTCTTACAATCTTCTTTGATACCCTATGTGATTTTCAATGTTTTTTTTTTGTTTTTTTTAGGCCTATTCTTTTAAAAAAACTAAATTCTGAAGTTAACCCAGACACTCTTCTTGGTTTAAAATCCTGTTGGCCTTTGCTCCCCTTCTGCTGCCTGTGGTAATACAATCCTGCCACTGCAGGTACCATTCTCAGACAGTGAGTGAATCAGGACCACCACCATTTGCCCAGAAAAGAAAGCAACAGATTAAGGGTAAAAGCAGAAGGGTGACATCATTCTCGCACCGTGGTTTGGACGGCAGGGACCGCCTCCTCGCACGACGGGTGCCTTGTCTTCCCCCAAGCGCCAGCTTCTTCCCACTCTTGACCTGATGCAGCCCAGTGGCTAATCCTCCGATAAGGACTCCAGGGAGACCCGTGCATAGCCAGGCCCAGTTGAGGGGGCCAATTGTCTGAAGCGCTGTTACTAACACACTGGAGCCTCAGCTACTTGTGGGCCAGACCCCTTGAAACTCAATTCAATTTAGATAGGAGAAAAAACTATAGACAAGGAAAGAAAAAAATGAAATCAAAGCATTTGACTGAATTTCATTATTTTCCATTTTTTCAGTACCCTTTGTATTATTCTGATGATCAATATTACATGAGGAGTAATATCTGTATTACATGAGGAGATAAAGACAAAATCAGACGATGAATGGGAAAATCCTACTAATACTTCATCAGCAGAAGGGTGCTTGGCCCTTGTGGCTTCTACCACAGAAAACTAGCTTTTCCCTCAATTCAGATTTGTCCAGACAAAGAAACTGTGCTGCAAGGTCTTTCTTCCCAAGCCTATAGACCGAGACGGGTCCGTGTACAACACACACTGCCCATCCACACAGAGAGACTAAGCAGGGGAGAAATAAATGCCCTGGTCAGAACTCAGGTATCCTGGGATCTGTCAGGACTTAGGCTAATAAACTGCTTAAAACATATTCCTTATATGCCAAGTACCCAAGTAGACCATTCAGCTCTCCAAGGCAGGGTTGCCAAACTGTTTTACAACTGTTCTCCATCTGAGACATTTATTAATCTTAAAACTCCTGATTAACCAGGAACATCACACCCCTGTCCATTTGTGTCTTGGTGTCTACTTCAATTTTTTGCTTCATTAAATATCCTGTCTCAAGAGATAATTAAAGATATGAAAGCCAGTCTGATTAGAGCATCTCCTAAAAAACTCTCAAGAGGGGTTTTTCTGAAGAACTTATGGGACCTGCAAAGACAATGCACAGTAAATATGAAACAGTGTACTGCCGTGGAGTCATTGAGATTAAAATGATGAATAATTCAGAAATGCATTTTAACACTGGAAAAAAATGTCTGCGATACACACGAATGGAATAGAGCCCATTGGATCAGACCTGACAACAGACTACAAACCGTATCACAGAGAATGACTATCACTTCAAATCAGGCCTATTCTTCTGTTGCGAAAGGCACAGGATGTCTGAACACGTAGCATTAGATTCTGAACATTTGGAAGAACTTTCATCCATTTCATCATTTTATTGTGTAAGCAGATCGCACACTTTGATTGTCACATGCTGTATGAAAACACCAGCATAAATACATAATGGCCTGTATTCAATTAACATTTGTCCTCAGCCTCACAAGACTGATCAAAGCATTTTTCAATTCTTGCTTTTTTTTGTTTTGTTTGTTAAAGCTAAGGACAAACAAACTTTGACTGAATCCCAGCCACAGTCCCTGGCATCCTATTTCCAGTTAACCACACAAACCGGCAACAACATGGTTTACAGCCAGCACTCCATAGCTTTCAGAATTGTATGTTCTTCCTGTGAGCACCGTTGATGTCTTCAATTCCCTTTAAGTCACATTCATTGCTTTGACACAAATTAGTAGGATCGGTCGGGATCATAATTATTAATCAGCAGGCATAGGCTACATCTACTCTGCTATCGCATCATTAAACTTACTGTCCATTTAACCATGTGAAAAGATTGAGCACCACCTGCTGTACATTATAGAAAACTGCACCACCAGAAACATTCATCATTAAAAGTTCCAGCCAAAATGTTTTTATCTTGCGACAAAAAAAGTCTACTTTTTTCCTGTGTGCTGTGGATGTGTGGTATACACGGCATTTAGTGTCATATTGTCTATGCAAAAATACATATTTTACACAATATTCTCTCCCACAAGAAAGCCATTGCTTGACAGCATGCACAAACATTTTCTTTTTGCCTGAAAATTCCTTGATTTATGGAGCTTTGAATTTTCAGTTAAAAATCAGTACAATCTTAACCTCTAAGTTAAACGCGTGAAGACAATTCATGAGGAAAAGGAGAGGGCGGCCACATCAGCTGAACATGAGGGGGGGCAGTGGAGTTCGCCGTCAGTGACAGAGGAGCTTCGACGCTGGCCTTGCACGAGCTCACTTCCCACTCAGCCTCAGCACTTCCTTCACCATGGCGCCAATTCCGTCGAAGATCAGGTGCAGCTTCGTTTCGCACATGAAGGCCGGTGATGTCACCACCTTGTTCTTCTGGTCAACGTGCACCTCGTGAGCCAACAGTTAAGGAAATAGGGCCTCACCATGCAACAATAACAATAATAATTATGTATCCCGTTTTATATTCCTTGTATATTCCTTTTCGCAAGATTTCAAAAAGTTTTACAGTGAATGAGGAAACTCAAAACCCAAACCACCTCAAATCCATAATTCCCACCTATGTTATACATGGCAGTTTAGTGTCAGAATGCTCACCATGCATCAGTTAAGGTGGTAGTAGGGTTTGGTGCTTTAAAGCAAGTTCAACTGGGGGAACACCAGGTACATGACTGGAGGGCTGGGTGGAGAATTTACCCATGGGCAACGCCTTACTCTGCAACAAAATGTCTGCCATGAAGACATTAGCATCTTACAGCACAGTGCTCCCATCACTACACTGGAGCACTAGGAAGATTTATTTAGTCCAGAAGGAAGAAGGACACGACATGACCCACCAACAACTCTCCAAGCAGAAACTCCCAAGAGGACTTCCACCCAAGAGCTGTCCAATCCCACACCTACTTAGCTTCGGTACTAACAAAGACTCACACCGCTTAGCTTCAGGACTAACCTAGACCATGGTCGCTTAGCTTGAGTAGTACCAAAGCCCAGCAACCACTTACATACAGTGCTAACTAAGTTCAGTCTTGCTTAGCTTCAATACAAACCAAGCTCTCCTTCGCATCTGTACTGCCCAAGCTCTGCCCTGCTTTGCTTCAGCATTAACAAAGCCCAGCCCCAGCACTGCTTAGCTTCTTTGCTGGGTACTAGAGCCTGACAGATGGATGTGTTCAAACACTTCAACTGTAGCTCATTCAACTGCATCAGGCGTCCATGTTATTGAGAGCATGGCCTAAACCTGGGTCTGAAACAGACCCTAGGGACCCAAAATTGGCCAGAAACACGAGGAGTAGAGTAGAGGGTCTGTCACTCAGGCTTGCAGATCTAAAGACTGTCAACCACTTTGGGAGCAGTTACTTAGAGTGAGGATATGGTGACTTCTTTCACACAGTGTTTGGCCCCCAGAGCAGTGATGGCCTGGGCGGTGCCAGCGTAAGGCCACTTTCCCCCCTCCTCCTCCTCATGGCCCACCGTCACTTCCACCCCAGGCAGGACCTTGGCTGCCAGCACAGGGGAGATGCAGCACAGCCTGGAACAGGACACAACACAGGCTGGTATAGAGCACAGCTGGGAACAGGACATAAAACAGGCTGGTATACAGCACAGCCTGGAAAACCAGACAACATAGACCAGTACAGCACAGCCAGCAACAGGACACAAAACAGGCCAGTACAGCACAGCCAGGAACAGGACACAACACAGGCTGGTACTGCACAGTAACAGCATTAGGTGAATGAGTTCAGCTGCTCACCCGATGGGCTTGCCTGCCTTGTGGAAGTCTTTCAGGACACGATCCACATCATGGTTCACCTTGCAGTCCTTACCGTCCACTGCAAATGTGGACCTGCCAATCAGAGAGAGGGAAAATACCTATGCACAAACCTGTTAATCCAGACTCAGGGAAATTACACTGGGCTTTCAAAAGTTTAAAATATGAGACATACCAGAATACACAGTTTAGACTTCTATTTACCATACTATAAAACCCATCAAATCTGTTTTGGATTGCAGGTTTCCATTTCAAATGGTAAATATCACTTCTAATGCACAGCAGCTTTAACCATTTCTGGTCTTACTGTCAAGTTCAGTATAGTGAATGTAATCAGCCAACAACTGGCTTCTACGTCTTACACTCACTTGCCTCCAATATGACTGCTATGCATTGGGAGAGCGCTATATCACTGTTGTTTAACGGGTGTCTGCATATCTGTGAAACAGAGTCACTGGGGGATGAGAGACAGCCCACTCACAAGTTTTTGGCAGCCCCAAATCCCCCAGGGAATATGACAGCATCATGGTTGCTGGCGTTGAGCTGAGCGAGGTCGGCAATGTTCCCTCGAGCAATGCGGGCAGACTCGGACAACACATTTCTGCAGTGGTGGTGGTGGGGGGGGGGGGGGGGGGGTGTTGGACAAAGACATGACAATAAAGAGAGAATATAGAAAGGTATGCAAATACAAGCAGAATACAATGACAGGTAATTGAGCTCATCAAGGCTCAGAGTTTACCTACATACTAGAGAGGCCCAACTTATCCCCAGCCGACAAAAATAGTGGAAATGAAAGATTATTTATCCAGCTGACTGGTTGTGGATTTGTGAGCAGGACACTTACAGTAGAAAAGAATACATGATGATGAGAACAGGACATTCACCCATCCAGGCCTGCCATTCACCTACAAATTACAGCACCAAGCACTGCACCAGGCCTGGACTTGAACACCCTGAGGACCCCTGCCTCAACTAATGACCCTCCTCAGATTCACAAAACTTTCTGATATCAGTGTGGAAACCCTCAATTAATTTCCAACCACAGAGCTTATATTAATGTACTCAATTGACAAGAACAGTGTATATTCTTCAACATGAGTGTTAGTGAATCCAGCGTATTGCACCAGAATTTATTTAGAGGCTGTTTAAAATGTTTAATTTCCTCCAATCAATTAAGTTTTTTTTTTCCTGTTTGTAATTCCCATTTTTAAAAAGGCATGTCTACCATTTAACCCAGAAGAGAAGCATCGGAGGTGAATGAGACCCAGATGAGGAGTCTCCGGAGAAAACAAGCAGAAAATTCAGTTTTCAGTTTAACAATTATTTCACACCTCAGAACTCTTCATTTTCCACAAATGATTTAGCTTCAGGGATTTAGCTTCCATAGTTTAAGCCCAGATTTGACCTTTTCATCAGTAATGAGCTGACTGATAAAAAAAGGTCCCGGGATTTGAAAATGGCACATGTATTCTTTGTGGCATGCACAGCTCATTCTAAAAAGATGGGGCCTTATGCAGTTAAGTCATCTCTCAATTGACATTAGAAACACCTAAATAATACCATTGAAAAGCTTGTTATAATTTGGGGATTACAATTACAGTTGGGTCGAAAATCAGAGTTTAGATACCATAGATCCACCCTTACCGTGACTCCTTCTCAGCAGGCTGTCCCTTGCTGTGGTCAATGACGTGCATCTGGAAAATGTTAGGGGCATACATCTGCGTGTCTGCCCCACCCCGACTCAGGTGCACCAGAATCCTAAATGGCCGCCCAAAAAATATAACAGCACTAAGTGCTCATCACTCTAATCCGTCCCACAAAGGGAGAGTTGAAGAATGACATTTGCATGATATCATCATCTACACACTACATTCATTTAGCAAATGCTCTTATCCAGAGAAATCAATTCAGATTACATAAATATTAAAAAGAAAGAAAAAATCTGATTCCTTAAGAGAGTAGGAAAAGTTTCTAAAGTAGGGCTACATACGCTGAGGCTTCGTGGATTTCCGTACCATCGTAGACTCCGCAGCCCGAAAGCACCTGTAGACAGGGACACAACTCTGTGAACCTGAAGACGTTTTCATGTTCGCTGTTGCCAGTCTGGAAGCATGCTAGATTCCCCTCTGGGAGGAAGAAACCAAGGCTATCACCAGAAAATCCTTTCAATTAAAGGCAAGTTTTTCCAAGGCAATATGGACATATTTGCAAAAAACAAAAACGCGTTTCTGTAGTCAGATCACTTTTACTGGGCGCCACCGTTAGTTTTTTGCCACATGTACGATATGTATGGCAAGCCGTTTTAGCTTTAATTCACTTCTAGAGGATATCGCAAATGCAGTTCTAACTAATTAGAATGCAAATTCTTGATATCAGAAATTCAATTGTAACTAGTTATAATTCAAGCGTTTTCCCCATTCATTTCAATGGGACCTTTCATTTTTGATATCAATAATTGAATTTTAACTAGTTAAAATACAATTCTTGATATCAAGAAGTCCTATTTTAACTAATTAAAATTGGACATTCTAATTAAAACTAGTTAAAATTATATTATTGATATCAACAATTCCATTTTTAACTAGTTAAAATTGAATTCATGGTATCAGAAATATGGCAAATTAAATAAAATAAAATAAAAATTTAATTTCCGATATCAATAATATGCATTTTAACTAGGTAAAACCGAATTTCTGAGAAATACACGTTACAATTGAATTTCTGATATCAACTATGTGCATTCTAACTAGTTAGAATTTGAATTTGCGATATCCTCTAGAAATGAATTAAAGCTAAAACGGCTTGCCATAGATGTGTCTTATCTTAAAACGACGGTGTATGTAACGTGTGTGTATACACAAGAGTCCCAAAACTACGAGAAACGTACAAAATTATCGAAATATTTTTGGGGGTGATGTGTTCAAGCTGCGGTTTGGGCTTTCCCCCTTCGACTGCACAGCAACCGAAGCTATGCCAGTTTACCAACTGGATAAAAATAGCTACTTAGTTTTCCATGAAAACTTCACTAATACAACTGAACAAGGCTGTCATGAAACTTTATGTACTCAGCACATTCTGGGATGGTAAATTGCAACGTCAATTTTTTAGAATACTTACAACTGCTACTTTAGCTCCGTAGCAATTGCCACTGCTGTGCAGTAACCCCACGCTCAGAGCTCGATGTTTTATTAAAGATAGGTAAGATTTGGAAGCAACCGATCTGACTGCGAACATCTCGCTATATATTTCGTTGGTTAAGGTAGCAAAACAAAAAATCAGCAGTAATGCGGCTGCTAGTCAAACGTACAGCGTCCAACAACGATATGCTAGCTAACTAGCGGAGAAACCCGTCTCCTGGTGCGTTGCAACAAGGTCAGAAATGAATTTTCAGAACAAAGCTAAATAAACCTGAAATATAACACGGGCATTACACTTTACCAGCGATATTCTCTTAACTGAGTCACTAAACTTAGATTTAAAAAAGGTAACTTGTGTCTTAATTTATTAGCGTATATGGCCTGAACGATTTCTATACAAAGCTGCGCCAGTCAGAACTGTGGGCAGATATCATGCGCAGTTTTTTTTATTACCGTAAAGCCCCGACAATAAACGCAAACTCTGCGAAGTTACTGTGATCCGAAACCAAGCGGGAATAATTCGCCTCCATTTTTGAAGCCTTCTCCCCCAGTGGCTAAAGAGTGAGCTGCAACGCCTGGTTAAAAAATGAACTTGAAACCCCGCCCATTCCTTTGTAAAGCAATAGTGAAAGGTCAAAAAGAGGCCGATGTTCTGTATAAAAGTAGAAAGTGAATACATTTTCAAACAAAAAATGATGGATTAATTAGTTAATCCCATACCTTTTAGTGTCTCCCCTGGGACTGATTAAAAAAATAAGTTTACCAATATTGCTAACTTTTGGTTAAAGAAATATAGGCATTGTGTGCCATTTTATAGAACCCCCCCCCCGCCAGACAATAGGTAACAGGTGCTGAATGGGTTGCTCTCTCCAGAGATACTAGAAGAAAAAGAGAGCATATCATAAAAGAGAACCTTGTTTATAAATGTCCTCTATGCTTTTGATCTGTAAACTTATCAGAGACATAGTTCAAACATAAAGACCCAGGGCTGCGTTTCCCAGTTGTGATGTACCTTAACGTTCTACGAGGGTTTCTAAGGTATACCTTTCAAAGGGAGCTCGCTATTTTGCGAGTGTTTCCGAGGCTATACCTTAGCAGTTTCCTTAAGGGACAGTTTCAAAGGTACATCGTAAGTTTGAGCTGTCCTTCACTGTGGTGCTGAAAAGTGTATCAATCGATGCCAAGCAAATTGATTGTCTCACTTGTAAAGGCTTATGAATGACGTTTTACATCAATCTATTATTGCAGAAGAGGAAGCTATGCCTACTAAAGATCATCTGCTAATCTCTTTAAGAGTCAAGACGAGACCTTGTGATAGTTTCAATAAATACATATACAGTAGGCTACAAAAGATAAAATAAAGAGCATAAAATAAAGAGCATCAATTCGGACATATAAGCTATAGTCTAGGACTTCTTGGAAGCAAAAGGATATAGGCTACATATGGGTGAATTATTTTGTTCTTATTGAAACAAAGGTCTAATGTTAATTTGTTTTTGTCACACAATATATAGGCAACTGTAGTAGCATATCCACTGATTCCCGCTGACTTTTCTCTGCAGTACAAAAATGATCGTAGATGAAAGGCAAAAGCGCGTCTGTGGAAATTGATCATGGTTAATTCTATACCGGGTATGCCTTATGAATAGGCCTACCTGTTAAAGTGATATGTTCATCCACCTTGATTTTCTGTTGGATAGTCTTTAGTTTAACCAAGAATATCATTATTGGGTTGTTTACTGAAAATCGTAAAACAACATGGTAAGAAAGAAATGTTCTGTAATGTTGATATTTACCTAGTGCTATTTTGTATTATATAGGAGGTGTGAGCTAAAGGAAAGGGATGTAGATCGTTTGTCCTGTTTGTTCATTATGTGTACCTGTACCTTACCTGTATGTGTGTTTATGGCTAGGCCAATCAACGTGCTTTAGTTCCGTCTAGTTCTGTCATGCAAGTATACTCACTCAAGGTTGGCTTTGCTCACACGGGTTTTATATTCTTAATAAACCGACGGTTTGTTCTAACTGTGATCATTGACTCACACACAAACAAACTAATTTCTACAGGGTATGCAGTCAGAAAAGCCATATCCTCAGTAAGCTCCACTACATAAAAATAATATAAGCCTATTTTTTTTCACAAATTGGATTAGTATTATGGGTAGGCCCTATACTTTATTACCATCATGAAGGGAACAGACAGGTGAAACGACAACATTCTCATGATGTGCTAGGCACAGATACATTGTTTGGATAATTAATTTTCATAAAGTTAATATTAAACTATTTATGTCATTTGTGCATGCAGATGTAGGCTACTAGATGCGCACTGTAATACAACTGTCAATTTAAAAAGCAAGATGTTGGCCTAATAAGGTAAAACTGTGAGAGGATGAGCGGAGCGCATCGCTAAGGGACAGCTACGAGTGCATCAGACCACCCTTCTAAAGGTATACCTTTCAGAAGGTATACCTTAGCTAAGGAGGCGCTGGGAAACAGCTTGACAACTAAAGGAAGACCTTAAGGTATACCTTACGACGCACATAGCACTAAGGAGGCTCTGGAAAACGCAGCCCAGATTGACTCAGTGCTCATTAAGGATGCAATGGGATTTTCAAAAGAATATGGGTATTTACCCTTGTGTCCTGGTAAGAATCTCATGAAGAAAATTGCCTCTCTACATCTGAGTACCTGAACAACCTCCATCTGATTGGCTTCATAATCCCTTTCATGCCCTACATACTTTGAATCTCCAGGTCATCACTGCAAATGTGAACTGAGTTTGCAATTGACATGCATGCATGGTGAAATAAAGGATTTAAAAATATATAACCTAATTGTTTTAAGCTAAATGATTTTGACTCACCACAAACTTCCAATGAACATTGTTATTGCAAAGGTGGTCAGTGCATCAAAGGCATCAAAGATGACCTGTTAGAGGAAAATAATAAATAAAAAACTACAACAGGACATTGTTTCCTTGATAACCAAACATGTATTTTGTGACACCAGTGTGGCATTCGGTCCGGCGGTGAACCAAATTGGTCTCTGCTGCGCCGGCTGGTGGAGAGAGCACACGCACTTGGGTTGGGTTAATTAATCAGCCCAGGTTCTTAATTAATGTCTGTTCCTCTCCACAGCTCGGGGCCGAGACCGGGAGCATGTTTCTTTATTTGAGTTTTGCTTTATTTCAGTTTTGTTTCTTTGAACATGACCATGTTCATTTCTGCAGTCCTTACAGATTGAGTAGTTCTTTCCACTACAGTTATACTCACTTGTCTTAATGAAATGAACAACATCAGAGCAATCAGTGAATATCATTCTTAATATAATAATGTAATGGTGTGATAAGTTGTGGTACCTACCTCTGAAGGCAGAGGGTAGCCATCACTTGTGGGCTGAACTTTTCCACTCTCCACGTGGGAACATCTTCGGGTTTCACAGCTGCCCTTTTTCTTGGAGCAGGAACACTGCAAGGAGTTGTGTAATATTTGGACTTGGAGATAGTGGTGTTTGTTTTTTCCTCCCTCTTGGCCCAACCCTCTCAGGACTGGCTAATATCCCGTGGCTGCAGAGGTTATGAGCAACTGTTCAGAGAGATTGTTCTTAATGATGTGTTCTGTGTACCCCCCCTAAAGGGAGGCCATACATTGCCCTAACGTGATCCTGGCCTCAGTCTTGTTTTATGCTTTGTTTGTTTTTTTGTTTTTTGTTTTTTTGTTAATTTTTTTTGAATAATTTTTTTTAAACTATTCCAAACCACTTCTCCACGTGGAAATTTGTGTTTTTGGGGCCATGCACCATTTCTTCGGTCTCTGAGGTATACCTTCTCAAATCACCCAACAACAGACCACTCCAAAGGGGGAAGATTGCCAGATAGATCTCAGAGTACATTGACAATGCCGGGGCAGATATATGGATTTTCTTCAGCCTGTGTGGTCTGATCTTGCTCTTGTCCAGAATTCCCTTGACCTCCTCCAGTACTTTCATGAATTTGTGAGAAAAAGGATATCTGTTCACAATTGTGCAGACATGTCCTATTTCTTCCTTTCCCCCCTGAATTTGCATCACTTAGTTCCTCAGCTTCTTCAAGGTTGTGGTTCTCGGACATTGCAATGAAGCCATCAGTGATTCTGAGGTTGTCTTTGACTGTCTTGGTGTTGTGTTGCACTCAAGAATGCACTCATTCAATTAAAAATGTCTATTGCTTCCCATAATGAGGTTGAATTCTACAGCCTTGCAAAAGCAAAAGTTTAAAACTCTTTTAGGCCCTTGTCTTCCATTTTTCCCCAATGGCGTGTGCAACAGCTTTGAGAATGTGAGCAAGACAGAGGTGTAATGTGGTAAATGGATTTCTATTTCTTTTGTTTTAAGTAAACGGAAAAGGCTCTTCCCAGGTTTGTGTTGATGTTTTCTGTTGAATGAGATGAGAACACGTTATATTAACGCCTGTTAGACTTGCAGGTGTGTGTATTGAGACAGTCTTAATAGGAATTTCATTAGTCATATTATGATGGGTTGAATAGAGTGTTCATTAGTCAGCGTTTCACACACTTTAAGTGGTGGTGCATTTTTACCTCTAACTGGTAGCTTGAGAGAGTAGTACAGAATTTTTTTGTTTTGATTTGGCAATTTGGACACACCTCCTGTGGCATTCATGTACAGGTGTACTGGAGACTTCTGAGTTGCACCGGTATGCTGATTTTAGTTTCTGTGTACATGACTGCTTAGAGGCTAAACAATCTTTGATTTTCATAATTTAAAACAGGCTACATATAGGCCTACTGTGTTTCAGAACTTCTGCTAATATTGTATCATGTATAATGATAGAGTGTAGCACAGTGGGTAAGGAACTGGGCTTGTAACTGAAAGGTCGTAGGTTCGATTCCTGGGTAAGGACACTGCCGTTGTACCCTTGAGCAAGGTACTTAACCGGAATTGCGTTAGTAGTTTAGTGCTTTAGTTTCCAGCTGTATAAATGGATACAATGTAAAATGCGATGTAAAAAAAAAAAGTTGTGTAAGTCGCTCTGGATAAGAGCGTCTGCTAAATGCCTGTAATGTAATGTATCGGTGAGCCAGTCGAAGTTGGTACCAAGATGAAATTCTGGTTCCGACAATGCTGTATGCTTGCTATCCGGGTCCAGGCTCATCAAGGTTCTTAAATAAATACAAATGTCTGCAATTGGATTTAAAGCAGTGGATTTTTAATTGTGGAATGACTAAATTATTTAGATAAACTGTCATATGCTATGGTAAAACATTTAAACCTGCTTAGGCCTATGTTATTCTGGTCATATTCAGTTGTTTTTTTATCTGTCAATTTATGAGATAGCCAAAACAACACTAGTCTCTGTTCAGACTAGAAAACATGACAGGAATAAGCTTAGTCAATTAAAAACATCGTAGCTATACATTCTAAAGTGACAATCTATGTAGTTACATTAAGTAGTCTATCTTACGTGCATGTTTTCATGGACGTGCATGGAGTGATTGTTCTAAAGCATGTTTTATTGCAAAATATCTCATAAGTGAGAAATTCTAACAGAAGTTAACGCTGTCTATGTTCCCCTGTTTTAAGTGTTGTGCCTAAAATCACAAATTATGTATGAGGTGATGCCTTTCCACAATCTGGCTTTTCATGTCTTTTTGTCTTCTTTAAAGTTAATTTATTAAATGTATTTCTTGTGACATAAAAGGAAAGTGTATTAATCCTAACAATCATTTTGCTATGACATAATACTTGGTTGCATATCCTTTGCATGCAAGGACTGCCTGAACTCTGCGAGAAAGACATGATGCTTTCATTTCACATCGAAAGTGCTGGATTACAGAGCCAAAACAGACCAAAAATATGTTCACTGGATATATCCTTAATTTAAAGTTACAATCTCGAAGATCTCAGTTTCGTTCTCTTTGGCGGTACCAAAGGCGAGAAGCGGTAATTGCAGGTGTGTTTTTGGACCTCACTTCCCAACTTCCAAACAGTGTTGCCTGTGTGACATCAGTCATTTGGCACCTTGGCCACGGTAACTGTAAAACTTACTATTGACTGAATAAAAAATGGTTGTTATAAAAGTAACATTATGTACATACTCATTCATTGTCTAACATTAGGCTAACATACGTTGTATTTACACTGCCGAGCCGGGTTAAAATGCTGTAGCAGTCCTAGGGCAATCATGTATCTCGTGCACAATCAACATTGTCTTTCTCGTGAATGATTGTTGTGTGATAGGCTATAACAACTGCCTTGCAAAATGTTACCCCTGGTGTTTCTGGTTTTGCTAGCTAAACTGTTTGAGAATAAAGCGGAGCTGGGTGTTAAATTAGCAATCAGAACGAGAAGAATAAAACAAAAACAAAGCAGATTTCATCACAAAAGGGCATCAAGGCTGAAGGAACATATAAGGAAGCGTAATAAAATAATAACAATGAATCCATACTGCCGTATTTTTTTATTTAGCTTTCTCTGGCTTTACACAAAAATCAGACTCGGCTCTGCTCCACCTATAGCTACTCCGAGGTTAATGCTCTGTGTAAAGACCGCTTTATTCCGATCATTATAAATTAGCCTATATAAATCAATGATCAGTTCAGATCAATGATTCGCAACGAGATTAAACGGTTTTAAAATGTTGCAGAGAAAATTGCAGCGGCTTAGTTGCTGAGCGTCTGAATCTTTTATACGGTCTATGGTCTGAAGCCGTTGCCTGCCCTGGGGTCTCAAAAGACCCACCTTGTCAAATCGCCAAGTGCAGAACTTTTACAATCAGACGTCCTGGAATTTTGCAAGTTGCATCCAGTCTCGTTGCGAATCATCGATCAGAACTGGCCTTTAGTTAGCTGCATTGCAAAGTTGCAACAAAGTAGCGTTGAATTCGAGATACAGTTTGAGGTCGGTACCGGTCGGTAGCGTTAGTTAGCATTTTTTCTAATTGTCAGCTGACATTACATTATGTTAATTACATTAGCTAGCTAGCTAACGCAATGTTACCTGATATGAGAGATGGCTACTGTGCACAACGTTGTCTAAACTAATGTTGCCTTTCTTGACACAGTCCGGTAGCTAGCGTTAGCTGTGCAAATGGCTAGCCTGTGTAATTTAGTAACGTTACATTGTCATCAAATGTAATACGAAAGCTACATCAACAAATAATATAACCTCTCATGTTACACAAAAACTTTTTAGGGTTCCATAATTGTCTCTGTTATTGTAACGCTAACAGACACCAGAGAAAAACAGTAAGCCGCTCACACAAGTGAGTTGAAGAGCGAGCCTGTTGCGTTAGCTCCGCCTACCCTCTCTGGCGGACCAAGCACTGATGGGTGATGGAAAGCGCGTCAGTAACTGTGCGCCGCTTGTGACTTTTTTCACGGGAATGTCGCCACAGACACCCAGTTCTTTCATTATTAATATTATTATTATTATTATTATATAACTTAATATAATAATAGGCTCAAGCACCACTGTGTTACCTAATTCAGCGATAGATAGTGATTTAACAGACATTTATTTTAACCCTCTGGGGTCGAGAGCTCCGCCGGCGGAGCTCGACAAGATGAAATTTATTTTCGTTTCTATTTGGATGATTAACTTCACGTGCTGTTATCATACAGACGCAACAAAAACATTGACAGAAACCTTAGAATTGCGACTTTCCAATGCGCCCATTGGCAAATAATTTGAATTGTTTTAAATGTTCTAAATTTGATTAATTAGATCATGTATGCTTTGTTAAACTTTACTCATTACTATGTGAATTTCGCTCTGCAGGAAGTCCGCCCAAATCGCATTTACATGTTAACAACATTATAATTACTCTCCATAGTACGAGACTAAAGGAGGGGCGATGCGAGATCCATGTGAGAAATGCCAAATCTGCGAAAGCGGGATAGAATGTCAACGTGTCACCCAATTCACTTCTTTTGAGGTGAACATTTCTATTAATTTTGGAAAATGGTCCGTCCGGAAGCCGACACTGATGAAGAGCGGTGTCATTTCGAACAGCGAACTGTTCCAGCTGAGGATCAACTTCATGCGTAAGTATGTTTCTTATGGTCATATTGGTAAATATGTGTACTGCATTGCAACGTATCTGTGTGTTTGTAGGAATATCCAGCAATATGCGTGTTTGTAAATTCCCACACTACGAACGATTCGAACTATTGCATCTCAAAATTATAGGCTAGGCTCTCTGCGTCTGGTTGTGTTAGAAGTATCAGGTAGACTGTATGTTTTTTGATCATATTGGTAATAAATAGCCCGTGGCGTGGCTAAGATTCTAAAACTGATGTCCTCGCACAATCGATATTAGCATACTGTAAGTAAATTCGGGAAATAGCAATATAATAACCACTTAGCTAAACAGACCTAGCCTACTTCAGATTGAGGCATTGTAATTGATGAGTTGCGTGTAGTTGAGCTGGAATAGCAATGTTTATTTAGTTTAGCTAATGTTGTTTCATTGACAGCTTGCATTATTTGTAAACGTGTGCTGTATTACATTCTCTGTGTGTTTGTAGGAATATTCACTAATATGTGCGCTTGTAAATTCCCACACTACGAACGATTCTAACCATTGCTTCTCAAAATTATAGGCTACCTCTCTGTGTCTGGTTGTGTTTGTTTGGTTCTTTGTTTGTATATGATGTAACCATGTCACATTTCCTAAGTTTTGTTTTCATTAGTTAGTGGTGTGCCCCTTTTTTGTAAAGCACATTTAATTTTCACCTGTTGAAGGAAATGTGCTATATAAATAAAGTTTGATTTGATGTCACATTTCCTAACAATTTTGTTTTTATCATATTTACAGAGATGCTGATCAGGAAACACGGCCTAGTTCACCACTAGCTAAGAGGCCACGCAAGCGTTGCAAGAGTACACCAGTCTCATCTCATCTTCCATGCAGTTTACTTCAATAAATGTTCTGAAAATCAAAAGATGTCTTTGTTTCTGTCTTCTAAATGGCTCACTGAGTCTTTGTCTTAGTGGTGGGGAGGCATGCGGCCAGGTGTGAATAGCCTACTTAGCTGGCAGGTCGTCCTACCCAATGCATATTCATTACAGAAAGGCCATTTGCCCTCCCATTCTCACCTGATGTTGAAAAATAGTAGTCACAACACTAACTTTTAGCAATGTATTTTATATTTCTCATTGGATTTGCTAAAATATTTTGTCATCTTTTGATACCCAAGACCTTGATGAACACATTTCAGTGACGAAAAGTCTTATACACAATTGTTCAGTGTGCTTTATTACAACATTCCTGTGCATGTTCAAAACTACTGTTTACAGTTTGTGTGTTTTTAGAGCAGTTTACAATCCACACATGATTATGACCTACTTACTGCTGCTATATTATTGTAGCTGAGTCTGTGCTGAAAACAAAGATGTGAAACACTTTGGAATCACTGTATATAAAGTTGATGAAATGTACACAAATGTCAGAGCATCGCACAATCACCAGTGTGCCTCATTTTACCCTTAGACCCCAGAGGGTTAAAGAAAATCTTAGAGATTATTACTTTAACCAGATAGCCTGTTGAAATTTTGTTTTTTCACAAAAAATTACGCATGCGTAATTAAGCTACCCGTAATTTCAGTGTTTGTGATTTATTTACATTACATGACAGCAGCTTGTCCCTTTGGACCCTGAAAGTGAACTTATTAAATTGAATGCCATCCAAGGTCTTGACAATAAGAATTCCGTTTGTATGAATGAATAGTGTATACAGTACATATAGGGACATTGGGATACTGGGAGTCATTAATTGTTTTGAGGGACTGATGTCAATAAAGATGATTTGCATCGAGCCAGTTGTGGTAATGTATACATAAATAGAATTGAACTTGCAGAACATGTATTTCAGTATGAACTTATCATCTTTCTTTTACCTGTCACTAATCACTTCATATATTTCTGATTTGACAATATACACCCGAAAGGACAAAAGGAACCCAGTGTCACTGTGGCTTGAAAGGCGGTGGAAGCAGGGCCGTGCACAGACATTTTGGGGGGCAGGGGCTCAATTGAAAAAAAAGGACACCCTCCACCCCCTACGCACCATCCCCACTATTTTCATCCTGGTATTGCCACATGACACCAAATTCATAATCATACTATGTTCATAATATGGGCCCTGTTTTGGGTCTTCTGAAACATAATTCCTTAAAGTAATACGTCATTCATTTTCACCCAATATCTGAGTCAATCTTAGGCAGATGCACGTGTCTCAGGTAAGGCCACCCCTGAAGATCTTTCTGTTGTGGAATGTTCCCTCTGTGGACAGGCATACTTTCCTGTGTATAGGTGTTAGGTAGTTCACAGTAATTGTCATCATCTAAACCAGCCACTTCCCTTGATCCAGGAAAGCTTAAGTAACCTCTGTCTTGTTACCCTTTTTACTTTTAACTTGCACTGGAACTATTGGGAGTTTACAATCATGGTTGCCAGCCCCGGTAAGACCACTGGATACCAGAACACGGCCCAATGCTGTGTCCGATTCTCTCTTAGCTTGAATCTGTTCCCTTCTCCCTTGGGTGGATACGAAGTACGCTGGGATGCTTAAGACTGCATACTTTACATGAAAGATGATTCCTACAGTCTCTACTGATGTGTCCATTACACAAACAGCCGAAACAAACACCACTCTCCTATAGGAAGTTAATCTTATAACTATGAGCCCCTTTCTCCAGTTGAGGGCACAAATCCAATGTGTGTCCACCACCACAGAACAGACAAACCTTCTTAGCTGTTGAGACCATTTCCCTTCCTTTAGTTTCAGGTTATGTTTTCCTTTCCACAGTGCCCACAGTAGTGGCAAAGCTGCTTCCTTTAGCTCTAGAGCGAAGGTGTGGCTTGATTTTGTTCACACCTTTGCTTACTGCCGGTGCTGGGCCATCCTCTATTGCCAAACACAGGGTCTGCTGCAATCTTCACTTGTTTTTCAATGAAATTAACAATGTCAATGAAAGTAGCCCTCTGGTTGCAATTCTCTTGCAGGTCTCAGGCCACCATTCTCCATCTGTCCCTGAGCTTGTAGGGCAACTTTTTTTACAACAGTCAACATATTGGCAGGCATATCCAGCTCATACATGTACTGTACTTCTTCCATGGCGTTGCAGCATCCTCAAAGAAAAAGACTGTAATCTTGAAGAGCCTTCACATCTTCAGATGTTATGGGAGTCCATGAAAGAGCCTTTTCCATGTGTTCTTGTAATAAAGCTTTAGCCTTGATATATCCTCTCTTAGGGTCACCATGCTGACAGCTTCTGATGAGTTCCCTAGGGGGACCCCTGGTGTACTGATCAAGGAAGTAGAGATAGTCACTATAGCTGTCGGTCTTGCTTTCAACACTGTTCTTCAAAGCCTTTATGAACACATGATAATGCAACGGATCACCATCAAAGATTTGTATCTCTCTTTTAGGCAAAGATGAGAGACACTGTTGTTGTACCAGTAAAGTTGTTATTTCATTTTGTTTCTTCATAATGTCGAAACTATGATTTTGATCTCTGCTTCCTGGCTGTAAGCAAGTGCTCCCTTGAGCATTTAGGACCATTGGATAATTAAGAGTCCCATGCTTGTGGGTTTGTTTATATTTCCCAGACGTTTGAGGAACAAATTAATCTGCATAAACACTAAGTGTTTGTGTTTTCCTTTGTGCCTTTTCAAAATAGGACTTTATGCCATTGGCCTGTTCTGTTGCAGCGATTTCTTCCTCCAAGTTCAGCTTCTCTTTTCTTTTCCTAACATGTTCATCTTGCTCTTCCAGTGCATGTAATTTTTGACGAGCCATCAGAGCAGTCAAATCAGCTTCTGCCTTAATGCGTGCAGAGGAGGATTTTTTTTCCTGTAGCAGAGTTGTGTGTGTCAGACCTTCTGCTTTCAACATTTGACACACTGTCACTAGGTTTCACATCAGCATCAGCTAGACTAGCTAGCTTGTGGACTAGTAGCCTATAGGATAACTCAACCTAGTCTAAAGTTGGCAAATCCAATATAAACCGGTTTATTCTATTTTGAGCATCGTATGTGTTGTTGTTTCACCTGTGATTTTGTTTTATGACATTGCAAAATAGTACACAGTAGGAAATTCACAGTATTGTTACCTGTTATCTACGGATGTCAGTACAGCAGCGTGCATCCATAACAAGTGGGCAACTGTGTCGATCAAGACAAAATAGTAGCGCTGAGGGGTCACGATTTACTCATGACGCTAAAACTGCGGACCCGTGCATATATTATCATATATATACTTAATATAATATAATTATCAATAATATATCATATATTATAATTATATTTTGGTTGGTGGTATGTATAATCTGTACTTTATATAAAATACAAATTATAAATACCACTGACCAAAAGGGCACTCGTCGAGCGAGAGGGCAAAAGGGCAGGGGCTCAAGCCCCCCTTGAGGTCTACCTGTGCACATGCCTGGGTGGAGGGGATAGTCCTACCTTTTGTTTATTTACCTTTTGTGAGTGTCACCATAATGTGTGCAATACATATTTTGAAAATGCTCTCTGCCTATTTGCTTGTATTATTTATTTATGTTTAGTTCTGGAGACCAGACCACTCACACCCACCCACATTTGGACAGGCATTTATTATTATTATATTTTGATTCTACAAAGCTTCTGGTTCAGATTTCATACACTTTTTTTTTTTTTGTATCTCAAGTAAGATGGATTACAGAAGCAGTCAATAATGAGAATTGGCTATTTCATTGTTGATGGCGTTTATTAGTGTAACATTACCAATATTATTATTTTTTGCATTCATATTGCATTAACGTTACCTTAACCTTTCTCCAGTGTTCGTTGCTCCCCCCTTATTTTAGTGTTCGCGGCAAAATTTGGCCGGTCCGTTTTACCTGCTCTTATATTAACACAAAAACCAACCCTTTTTGGTCCTCCATACCTGTGATAACCAGTCTGATTAGTCTAGCCTCGTAATTCGGGTAATCTGGGACATTTTTTGCAATTTTGACTTCTGCGACTTATTCCGATATCTATCTAACACATTAGATCGACACTTTAGACCTTTCTGAAATCCCTAAGATGTTTTCTAACCACACCAGAAGAAAGAATGTAGATATCATACCCAGAGGAGACATGCCACAACTATTAGTGTTCTTTGTGCCAAAAAAAAAAATCTGCCTGAATTTGATCATCTGGGACAGGTCACTTTGTAATCTGGGACACTTGTATTCGGCTTTAAAAAGCCTAAATCACTTTACTTTATGCATGCCAAGCTCAATATCACCAATTTTTAAAAAGCATTATGAAAAAAATGACAAGGACAGGAAGCTGAATATGAAAATGTATATTATTCATAGAAATTTCATTAATTCATAAACATATAAAAAAGTCATAACATTTTTTCCTAAAGAACTAAATAAAGAAAATATCAGGAAAAATACTTTCTATCTCTACACGGGATTAACAGTTCTACCGTGTTAATTCATTTAAATTCATTTAAAACATTCTATTAAAATTGTATAACATTTTATAAAATCAACTAAAATTCAAGCAACAGCAAGCAACAATTAGATTAAAGTAATTAATTTGGTTATTCGTTTAAATTCTCCATTCTATTAAAATTGAGGCTACTCAGGGAACAAACAGTCCTTGCAGGTGAGAGACCCATCATCATCTATCACGCCATTATCTTCTGCACATGTTTTGTGATACCAATGGCTGCAGACCGCACAGGACAGCCACTCTTCTGCGCTTTTGGGATCGTCTCTGTCCCCATATGCATGGTGGCAGATGGTGCATGGCTCCTCCTTCTTCTTCTTGGAATTTGGCTTTGGCTTTGGCCCTTTTACCTTGCCCTTCCCCTGAACGTAGGCAAAATGTTCATCGCTTGTGAAGTTCATGGATAGCGGGTTTGATCTCTTCCAGATGGTGGTTGGCCTTTCTCGGACTGGAACCTGGACCAAGTCCCTAAATGAGACTGCTGCTTCCTGCACGACCTGTACCACTGCCGTCTCCACCTCAACCTCATGTGCCAGAGGTGGTACAGCATCCTGGGGCACTGCCAGTCAGCACTGACAATGATGCTGCTGAAGAGGGGCATGCAAAAGGTGGGCCTCAGGACTGAGGTGAGGAGGGTGCATGGCTGCCTGCACAGGGCCCTGCAAGGGGTGGGCCTCAGGACGGAGGGGAGGAGGGCACACGGCTGCCTGCAGAGGACGCTGCGGTGGGTTATGGGTTGGTGGGGCACTAGGAGGTCTCTCTTGATGCTCTCTCTCCGTCGTTTCACTTAGCACGAAGAGGGCAGCGTCGATGTGGGCTGGGTTCAACGGGTAGATCCCACTGCCCCGAAAGCCAGCTATGGCATTCAAAGGGGTCGCTACCTTGCTCCAGGCCTTTGAAAAGACAGGCAAACACAAGGTTCTGTTTAGCCTTTTCCCCCCGCTCTCCCTGGTGATGGCCCTACTCTCCAGCCTCCAGTAATACTTGAGGCTCTTGAAGAGGGCCCTGTCTGCTGGCTGCAGGTAGTGCGTGGTGTGTGCTGGTAGGCCAAGGACATAGACATAGACATTGTTGTCCTTCATTAGGTTTAAAAACTCCACGTTAAAAACGTGGGAGCTGTGTCCATCAAGCAGAAGAACGTGTGGACGTGGGTCATCTCTTGACAGACTTTGCAACACAAATTGCCCCACTCCCCCACTCAAAAAATAACTGACTGTTTATCCACCCGTTGTCAGACATTTTTACCATGGTGTTTGGTGGACACCCCAGGAGCCACTCTGCCTTCAGCCGTTTGCCCTTGAATATAATTATTGTGGTACGATACCCACCGGCAGCATTCAAACTGGCAAGGCAGGTGGTCTCTCCCTTCTCACCAGCAGTGACTTCTAAACATGGTCCCCCAACCTCGGCAACCACCCTGGAGGAGAGGAAGTGGTTCTGCAGGCCCATCTCATCACAGTTCCAAATATGCTCCGGCGCATTTTCTAAGCCCAGGGACTTAATAATTTCTTCATAATTGCTGAACCATTTCATAACTACCGGGCGATTGAAGTCGGCTGCTCTGGAAGCGGACAGACCCTCAGGCTTTCTGATACTCAGGTTAGGGTTCCGCTTCAGGAACCCCTGAAACCAGGCATAGCCAGCTTTTTGCTTGGTTTCTGAGAAGCCCTTTATCCCTTTTTTTTAGCGAATTGGAATGCGAGGTTCTGGACATCTTTCATCCTTAGGGGAAACCCCCTTTTCCCAAGTGTCTTCACAAGCTCTGTGAGGGCATTTTCCTCTTCTTGGGAGATAAAGGGCTTCTTCCCGATTGTGTGCTTGTGGTCCCCTGTGCCATTGACTCTTCGCTGAAGGGTCGACTTCGGAACATGCCAGGCCCTGGCCAAAAAACGAAGATGAGGGACGTTACCTGCCTCCACTAACTCCCTGTACTCAGCTATAGCTCCCTTCATTCTAGTCTCACTCCATTGGTTTAGCTTCTTCCTACTTCTCTCATTTCCCTCTCTCTCTCTTCCTCGCTCTTTCTGTTGCCCTCTCTTTTCCTGACGCTGTGGTGTCATTGTATTCTGTAATACATTTCATTGAGTTAATTTTAGGTCATGGATATTTTCATATTTTAGCTGACTAATGACTCTCACATTTGTACATGATGAACAACTACAAAATACTGTGTGTGTGTGTGTGTGTGTGTGAGAGAGAGAGAGAGAGAGAAGGATCAGGTATGGCAGCGATGAAGAGAGAGAGAGAGAGAGTGTGTGTGTGTGTGTGTACAGAACATTGTCTACCGGCATTAGACTTACAAACCTTAAATAACTATGTTTGCAACTTCAGGAAGTCCCTACATGCATATTTCCCCCATTTGAAGAACTTAAATGACTGTCCCAGATTACCCAAAGCATGCTGTCCCACATTCTCAATCATATTTGATAAAGTCGGACAACTAAAAAATGTTTGAAAGAAAAAACTAAAACATATTTTCAACACTTTAATGCATATTTTGTTGCTTGAATAGATCACAAACATAATTTTATAACAATCAGGAACATTGTCTCATTTATGACAGATTTATATCCTTAACATTAATCTTGTCAGAATCCTATGTCACTGACCTCGTCATGCAATTCCCAGGGTAGCTTCCTGATTGATAAGTGCCCTGCCCCTTTCTGTGACATCACCCCCATAAAGTCGTGTGATTTCAGTCACATGACATCCATGCTAAACCTATAGTAAAAGTCCTGTTGACTAGATTTTGTTATAACAGGAAATAAACACACTGGAGTTTAGGTGTAGCCTACCACATTACCCAATGTCCCAGATTACCCGAATTCACCCTATTGTTTTGTCCTTTTCGAACTTTAAATGGTTTTCAAGTATCACCGTTCATATGATTATCTCCCAACCGACGACACGTTATGTTTTGAGAGTGTGTAACTGGAAAGTGATGGGAATATTACTACACGTGTTACATAAACTACAATGTCGTAAAATAAACGTTGAATAGGCTATTCAAAATAAACACACATACTGAAATACAATGTCCACTCGCTTAGACAATAAACAACGTGACATCGTGTAAAATGTATTATAAAATTATCCTAAAAAAGCATGTAGCCTAATTGCAACTCCATTTGGAACTGACTGTTCAATTAGCCGTTGTCTCGAACGACAGCATTTATACAATGCACCGACATTAAAATGAAAACGTAGGCCTACGGGTTTTAAAAAATAATGCTAAATTAAATTCAAATTTTTTTGATTTTTCGGCGTTTTCAAGGCAGCTTCAGGCTACATTTATCAATGTGTTTCATTTGTCAAGGTGGATGTTACATGGGCCACGATATAAAACCAGATAGGCTAGACACGCCCCTTCTTCCCAGAAACGAAACTTGACTGCCTCTGAGTTTCGTTTTCCCCGGCTCAAGCACTCTTCCTGGTCCGCTGCTAAAACTCGGAAAAAAAACTGCCGGGCTGCCACAGGGAGTCCCTTATTGCTAACGAAGGCTCCATCGCATCAACGCGCAATACGAGAAATCATGGCTGAGACCAGTCTGGGAATGCGAGAAGCTGCAGAAGGTATGGTTTCCTGAATTATTAGCGAATTTTCTGTTCAATATTAGAATATGGAATTGATTAATTTTACCATCTAAAATTTTGTTTTGATCAACAAAACTGATTCTGATATGTTTATAGGCACTTAAACTCAAACATATAATAACCACAGCGTGCCATAATAATGTGAATATGTTAATAATGTTTTCAAACGACGACTGAAGACTCACCTCTTCAGACTGCACCTCTCCCCATCCCTCCCCCCCGTAAATGACTGTAAGCTTAGGGTTGTAACTAGGCAGTTGTTTCGTAGATGACTTATGTGCATTAACTGTCTTAACTACTGCTTGTATTTTTTCCATAGATTACGTTGTTGCCGTTCTTGTTGTGTTAGTGTTAATCAGTTTAACCTTCAGGGTCCAAGCTGAACTATGCGGTTGTTCCCTTCACTTGGACTGGTACTTCTCTCTAGGGGTTTCGTCATACTTGTTCCTGGTTATGGTTATACACTTTGTTGTACGTCGCTCTGGATAAGAGCGTCTGCCAAATGCTTGTAATGTAATGTAATGTAATATCCCTGTGAACATTTTTTGTGGTGAAAATCGGTAATGAGTGAAACGCTGCCGTAGAAAAAGCGTTTTCTACCTGTCTAGGACGCAGCCAAGCTATCTGTGTAAAACCTGAGCTATATTGGGGTTAAGCTAGTCCAGTTGTCAAAACATCTCTCAAACTAGATTTAGGCTACCTCTAGACGTCTAGTTTCTGGCGTTTGCTCACTAAGATTCCTCACATTTCATTCGCCAGCTAAACTAAGTAGCACCTTAAACCAGCACTATGAAGAGAAGGTGCGTCCCTGTTCAATATTAGAATATGGAATTGATTCATTTTACCATCTAAAATTTTGTTTTGGTGAACAAAACTGATTCCTGATATGTTTATAGGCACTTAAACTCAAACATATGTTTTGTCACAGTGTGCCATAATAATGTTAATATCCCTGTGGACATTTTTTTGTGGTGAAAAGTCAGTAATGAGTGAAACGCCGCCGTAGAAAAAGCGTTTTCTACCTGTCTAGGACGCAGCCAAGCTCTCTGTGTAAAACCTGAGCTATACTGGGGTTAAGCTAGTCGAGTTGTCAAAACGTCTCTCAACCTAGATTTACCTCTAGACGTCTAGTTTCTGGCGTTTGCTCACTGAGATTCCTCACATTTCATTCACCAGCTAAACTAAGTAGCACCTTAAACCAGCACTATGAAGAGAAGGTGCGTCCCTGCATTGACCTGATCGATTCCCTGCGCTCCCTGGGGGTGGAGAAAGACCTGGCTCTGCCCGCCATCGCTGTGATCGGAGACCAGAGCTCTGGAAAGAGCTCCGTACTGGAGGCCCTGTCTGGGGTGGCCCTGCCCAGAGGGAGTGGTGAGCGTCCACAGACACGAGTGCACGCCTACATTTGTACATGCGCAGCGCACGGCATGCAACGGCTATTACGTTTCATCTGACACCTGTTGCATTCATTTTTTTTTCTTTCTAAATAAGACATTTCTTTTCTTATTTAGACAAAAATATACACTCACTAGCCAGGGTAGAGTTGCTCCATAATGCAGATAGCTCCAAACAGTGAATTATGTGGGTGCAACTCAATATATAAAGCATGCAGACATGGTGAAGAGGTTTACTTTCAACCAAACATTACAATAGATAATCTCTGTGTGATCACAGCAGCGTTGACCATGATACGATTGTTGGTACTAGACATGGTGGTTCCAGCAGGAATAGTTGTCCTCCTGGGATTTTCATGTACTACAGTCTCTAGAGTTTACAGAGAATGGAGCAATTAACAAAAAACTTCCGGTGAGCAGCAGTTCTGTGGGCAAAAACACCTTGTTAACAAGGGAGGTCAGAGGAAAATGGGCAGACTTGTTCAAGCTAACGGAAAGGCCACAATTGCTCAAACAGGAGGACACCAATGAATGCACAATCACAACGCGTAAAACCTTGAAGCAGAAGGGCTACAGCAGTAAAATACCATACCAGATTCTGCTTCTGTCAGTTAAGAACATGAATATGAGACTACAGTGGGCGATTAATCACCAAAACTGGACAACTGATGACTGGTAAAACATTGCCTGGTTTGAAGACTCTTGATTTCTGCTGTGACATGCAGATGGTAGGGTCAGAATTTAGCATGAGAATACGTGGGTCCATCCTGCCTTGTGTCAATTGTGCTGGCTGGTGGTGCTGTAATGGTTTAGGGAATGTTTTCTTGGGACACATTAGGCCCCTTAATACCAAGTGAGCATCATTTAAATGCCACAGCATATCTAAGCAATGTTGTTGACCATGTGCATTCTTTTATGGGTATGAATACTTCAGCGTAGCAGGGTAATGTGCCATGTCACAAAGCATGCATCATCTCAAGCTAGTATCACAAACATGACAGTGACTTCATGTTACTCCTATGACCCGCACAGTCCCCAGATCTCAATCCAATAGAGCACCCTTGGGATGGGGTGGAATGGAAGATATGCAACATGAATGTATGGCTGAAAAATCTTCTGGAACTGCATTATGCTATTGAGTCAGCATGGAACAAAATCCCTAAGGAATGTGTCCAGCACCTTGTTGAATCTATGCAGGAAATAATTCAGGCTATTCTGGAAGCAAAAGGGGTCCTACCCAGTACTAGACTGATAGACCTAATAAAATGGCCATTGAGTGTATACACACAGTGCAGTGCGTAGTATTTAGACAGTGACACAATTTTTTTTGTTTTGACTCTACTCAAGCACACTGGATTTTGATATGTATAGAACTACTACAGTACAGTATATGAATATAACATAAACTCACTATGCAATGTTGTTCACATACAAACATGGCTGTGTGAATACAGCAGCTCTCTTTCTTTCTCTCCCCCTCCTCTCTCCCTCTCTACAGGGATTGTGACAAGATGCCCTCTGGAGTTGAAGATGAAGAGGTTGAAAGAGGATGATGCATGGCATGGAAAAATAAGCTACAGTGACAGAGAGGTGGAGATCTACGATCCTGATGATGTAGAGAGGCTCATCAGAGAAGGTGGGGCTGGTGTTTGTCACTGATCCATTCTGTCAGCTGGAAAAAAACCTGAAAATACATACTTTCTGGAGATTCTACATTATCCAACACACACACACACACACACATGCACATATTATGAATATACAGAACATTTTGTAAACACACCCCCAAAACCCCTGTGCTTCAGCTCAGGACGAGATGGCGGGAGTCGGGGTGGGTATCAGTGATGACCTCATCAGCCTGGAGATCTCTTCCCCTGGTGTCCCTGACCTCACACTCATCGACCTGCCAGGCATCGCCAGGGTCGCCGTCAAGGGCCAGCCTGAGAACATTGGGGACCAGGTGCGAGCTCCACCAGTTTTACATCTATCTGTAAATTTGCCCACGTCAGCTGTGTTTCCGTATCTGTGAATAAGGAGATGTATCAGGTGTTCTCTCCAAATATAGGACATGGGCAAAAATATTAGAACCAAACAGGCACTGTATTGTGATTGGGTGTAAAAATTGGAAAGGCAGAAGGACCTATTCAGGGGAACTTCGGAGAGGACTGTAAAAGGTACAGTTATTGCACAGAATCTGATATTTTACAGATCAAGAGGCTGATCACGAAGTTCGTCAGAAAGCAGGAGACCATCAACCTTGTGGTGGTGCCCTGCAACGTTGACATAGCAACTACTGAGGCCTTGAAGATGGCACAGGAAGAGGACCCTGAAGGAGAGAGGACTCTAGGTAATTAAGTATTTGCACAACATCACCTACGCTAAGCTACATTCCTTTCGTCCATTGATCTTATCACAAAAACACACGTACCTAACAAATCGAAGCACCAATGTAAAGTCACAGGGTTTTAAGCACCCAAGTTTGGCCTGTGTAGCCTGTATGAACCCTGCGTCTTCTAGTGTTTTGAGTTCTGCTGGTGAAGTATAATACCACTAGTCCACGAGAGCCTTTCAACTCACACTTACTGTACTTTGTGTAGTGAGGCTGTCAAAAGTGCCATGAAATTGAGTTCGAATATTAGCTTTTGTAATTAGTTAGAGTTTGAATATCATTTGCCTATAATTCACAAAAATAAGCTGCTTATTGTCCGGCGCTCCCTCTACACTGGCCTACGCGTTATTTTCCACGAACGGGCAGTAGAACAGAGGACATCAGTGAACTTTAATACTAGGTTACTACATCCGGGGCCTCATTTATAAAACGTATTTTAGATCAACTGCGTGGCGCGTGCGTAGAAAATCACGTCAAAGTAGTGATTCAACATGACTCGATTTGACCGTGGAAACGGTCGTGGCTCTACATCTGGTCTTCATTTGACGTATGCACGCAAGTTAGTTTTATAAATGAGGCCCCTTCAGCTTCTAAAGCCTAATGCGCAAATGAATAAAGCACTTTCTCGTGGATGCAATTTGCCACAATTCGGCATTTATTAATCAAGGGAAGTGATTGTTTATAGGAAATCCCTGTTTATTTCTTAACACAAAAACTATTCAAACGGCTAATACCTGTAGCCTAAAACAACATCAATTACTTACTCTGTTTAGTTTGTTTAACTTCTTTCATCATCCAATTTTATCAAAATCTTCAGAAAAGAAAGGAAACATAGCCTGCCATGGGAACATTATTTAGCCTAAATTGTTAGCTGACCAGATCTGTTGAACAAAGTGAAAAAAAGAGACTGGCTCGCGAGGCTAGCTGACCAGTAACGTTAGGTGTACATGGAGCTAAAAGTATCACCGGAGGTTGACAGGCACGTTAGCACTGGAAATGAACTTTGCATGTAATGAACATGATTCGCCGCATGAAATTAAAACCCGCATGCCAATTACAGCACGCGGGATCTAAAACTAATGCTCAAACTTCGGTTCGGACTTTAAAAAAATAAAGATTTTCGAATAGTTTTCGAACTTCAAATATTTTTTGACAGCCCTATTGTGTACACATTACGTAGTATCGAGTATTGCCTTGATGCATATATAACATTAAGCCTTGTGAAATCCCTCTGAAATATCAAGTATGTATTTTCCACATCAGCACATGCGCATTATGAATGGCGAATTACTCACCCTAGATTAATAAGAAGGGTGTGCTGGATATGACGTACATAACTCCACAGCACTGGGTTGTGTAGGAGACCGTTTTAGGTTTAAATAGTTTTCCCCACACAGTCTGTCTTTATTTTGTTTTAATGCTAGTGAGGGCCAAAAAATCACTATCCAGAAACATGCCAGTAGCTTTTGATTTAATTCTCAAAGCCTTGCTAATTGCAATTTCAATTAGACTGTCTTGCTCAGGAGTTGGTAAGTAGAGTGGAGGGGTGGCAGAGAATGGATAACGAACCCAGTTACAGACCTGTCAACCTTAGGAAAATATTTTGAGTGCCACAATAGTCAGTGTAACGCTTAGTTCACATGATTTCGCACGTACCACTTCGCTTTGCACGCACACACTTTCTTCATAATTCTAGTTTTGACTGTTGAAGTGATCAGGCAAAATTGTATAATTTGACCTAATTCTAAAATATCACTTCCACTGCACTGGGCTATATTATGATATACTTGCAAGTCAAAAGTTTGAGTTCAAAACAATTTTTTTCATGATTAATATAATATTAATTATATGATATCTGTGCTTATACAAACAGATAACCATACGTGAATTGCATTCAATTATTTAATAAAAATTGAAATCATTTATTTTGTATATTGTAACATATGTTTTCATTTTCAAGTATTTACAGAAACTTGTAATGTAAAAAAAAAACGTATGTTGCGATGTAAAACAGTCAATTATGAATAAAACCAAGTTTCTGTTTATGATTTCCATTTTTATTTAATAATTAAATAATTGAATCAACTTATATAGGCACAGCGTTACGCCTCGGTGGATAATAAAGTCCCGCTGCGTATCAGTGGATGTTGAGTGGGTCGGGGAGGGGTTACAGAACCACAAGCACAGGGTCGTAGCATCTTGTTCAATCCGAGGGATGCAGTTTAAATACCGAATAAATGTACGGTATTGTTTTGTATTAATAGATTGTTTTCCATAATTCAATTACTATATATATATATATATTTTTTTTTTTTTCGCGTAGTTTCAGCTGGCATTTCGTACCTGCGTATTTTGACCAAGAATTGCGTGGTTGGTACACAAAATGCGTGCAGGTAGGCAGGTCTGCAGTTATTTGTGTCATCCGTCTCGGGGAAGTACCGGCACAATTTCACAGCTAGCATAGCGAGGTGCGTCTTAATATCGCATTTGGCACTGTCCACAAGCTTGAGTTTGTTTGCACTTTTAAGAATCATGCAAAGATGAGAACCCCTGTGTTGTTCTCATTAATGCAGCCAGACCAGAGCTCCAGCTTTTTAATCGGCCTCAGTTTGTCCCGTATATTGCTTGTGGTTGCGGAGAGGCCTTGTAATCTGAGATTTATTCAGGCGAGAAAAATCCAGATAGGCCAGATGTGTGAGTCATCATGCAAGCAGCCAGGCAAGTGAAAATGATGGTCAATAAAGAAAACTTTAATCTCATACTGCCATTCAAAAAATCGTCTTAATACTTATACCTTTGATAACCATCGCACGTCAGTATAGATTAACAGGGTCTGGGTGACATGATCGCGGCCCATTTAGTTGCATAATGCAGATAATGCAGGGGCCTTCCCTTATCAAAGTTAACCATTTTCACTGTGTTGTCCAAAACTTCCTTCAGGCGTGTTACAACTCCGCTGTGTTTCTCCCGTCGTGGCTTTTGCACCATCTATACAGTGGCCACACATTTTGACCATGCAAGTCCATGTGTTATGACAAAGGTATCCAGTAGTCTAAAAATGTCCTCCCTGGGGGGGCCTGGTTTCCATTGGTGCTATGCTAGTTATGGATGTGCTCGTGGGGGTAGCTGAGCTGGTGCTGCTGGGAGTGGACTGTGCAGCATCCGTATTACTGCTGGAAGTATCGTTTGCTGTTGCCTCACAGGGCGAGTGTTAAGCTCATTTTAGCCATATATCCATTTCCCAAAATGGAAATGTTTAACCTCATGCTATGCTAACTTGCTACTATGCATGGCAGAAGACAGTTCCGGCGATAAAGGGCAGGCATGGGTGAGTGGATATATTCAACATTGAAAGATGAAAGAGTATCATTAAAATGATTGGATGTCAATTATTTGAGTGTATTTGACATGTTTTTCACTGTATTTGTGTTTATTTTTGGCAGTAAGAGTGGGGCTTTTTTGAAATGTTTATTTTTTGGTAAGAAAAATCTTTTGGTTTTAATCTTTGATTTTTTTTTTTTTGAGGTACCCTCGACTTCCTTGCATGTATCCCCAGGGGGGTAAAGCAATCTGAGTAGGCAGGTCTAGCCCTATAAGGCCGCCCATAGGAATGGGTCCGCACCCACCTGTGTACATAGCCAGAATCAGAAACATATGGATCAGAAACATACACTGTACATCAGTATGTGAACTATAACTAGACCAATTAGCCTAATCTCATTTTAGTCAACAAGAACATTATTAGAAATTATACTTGGGCCAGTTGATGAGAATGAATCCCTTCAGTTGAGTTTTAATTTAATTTCTGGCAGGAATCCTAACCAAGCCAGACCTGGTTGACAAGGGCACAGAAGAAACAGTGGTGGACATCGTCCACAACGAGGTCATCCATTTGACCAAAGGCTACATGATCGTCAAGTGCCGAGGTCAGAAGGAAATCAAGGACAAGGTGTCCTTGAGTGAGGCGGCCTACAACGAGAAGGCCTTCTTTGAAGACAACGCCCATTTCAGGTCAGTCATTTAGCTGAATTTATACTTTCAATGACTGCAGATTTCTACGTCCTCTATTTCAGACTCACAGTCATTTACTTGAGTGTTCACCGACAAGCATTAGTCTAGTTCTCCTTAAATTATGACTCTCATTCTGTTGGAATTTTCTACAGTACCCTCTTGGATGAAGGCTTTGCCACCATTCCCAAATTAGCAGAGAAACTGACTTTGGAGCTGGTACACCACATTGAGGTAAGGAGACCTCTCACCGCCACCCCAGAGAGTAGAACAACAACCTACTAAACAGGCTCTTACTTCTTACTGTAACCTTGAGTCCTGTTCTGCCAGTGACATTCTGCTATGCCTTATTTTATTCTCCCAGCAAACTAACCGCTGTGTCAGTTTTGCTTGTGTTCTGACTATGATACCTATAACAATTTAGCTTTATCAATTCACCACCTCACCATTTAATTTAACTGATATTATATGCTGAATTTGTTCATATGCTGAATAATTTGTTTTGCTGAATTTATTGAACTATGTAAATAATTGAATGAATTTGCTTTGATATTTGATATTGATATTTCATACTATCAGCTCAGTTGAGTCTTATTATGTGGTTATTGATTGATGGTTGCTGACTACCTTGAGTAAAGGGAAATTCAAAATAAGATCACTCCTTCTCATTTATTCCTCTTAGGCAAAAATGACTACATTCAGCACCAAAGGGAGATTTTGACTATTTTCTGAAATTTCGCAAAATTGTAAAATTTTGATCCTGAGAAATAACCCTTCAATTTTCTCACTAAGATAGCAATATAAGCATGTAACAAGTGTTGCAGTCCTTCTCCCCACAAACCACACAATCCTCTGTTCTCGGACGCACACGGATTCTATTGCGGTCGGTTTAAGGCCGTACATACACAAAGAAAACTAAAACAAACTAAACCAAGCCGAAACACACACGATGAGGAAGCACTCGGCGTCACTCCCGCATGCGTCTCATTCCAGCGCCCGCCCCGGTCTCACTGCAGGCAGAGCATACAAACAATTAGCAATGATTCGTGATTGCACACACCTGGGTTGCAGTGTCGGCTAAACCGCTCCCTCTCCGCCCGCAGATGGCGCCCTAACCACACCTCCACAAAGCGCTTACAATGTTCTTGATTTACTCTCGCTTTAATGTTGTTTGTCTGAAATTGATGAAATCACCAGATGCAAGGACAAACCCATGACAAATCTATTAGCAGAGCAACAAACCAATGAGAACTCTACTGCATTTCTACTGAAATTTTCCATTATTTGTTTTCGGGCGTGGGGGATTGGGGTTTAGGAGAAGCAGTTAAAAATTCCGTAAACTCAAAATAAGAATCTGTCTTATTTTGACTATTTTAAGCAGCAGATTTTTCCTCTGGGTAAGCATTTCAGTTGTCCTTGCCTGTAACGCCACGGCATTTTCATCCTGTGTGAAAGCCCTTGTGTACTTATCGCCAGTTTGCAGCTGCTTTAGATGAGAGCGTCTTTTAAAACGTAACATTAACATGGACTGTTTGCCAGTATGGTGAATGAATCATGACCACTTATGCATGTTTTCATTGCCTTTAGAAATCTCTGCCTCGGCTAGAGCAGCAGATTGAGACTAAACTGGAGGACACTCGTGCAGAGTTGGACAGGTATGGGAAGGGACCCCCTGAGGATCCTGCTGAGAGAATGTACTTCCTAATAGACGTGAGTTATCTGTTTTCTGCAAAGACAAGGTGGCGTGTTTAGCTGCATATGCAGCAGTGCATTTATGTTATTCCCAATATTGAAGTACTGACACAAATGACCATGCCCACTTCCCGTGCCTAGTATGAAAAGTAAAAATAAAAGTTTCAGAGCTCCAATTCATATTTGTGAGTTTGAGACAACTATTGCCCTTGGTGAGACCTGTAGTAGCACCAACAGCTACTCAGTGGCCCCTCTGTCCTATAACTCATTTGATTCTTTAATTCTTTAGTCACAGAATTGCATTTCAATGCCTTACAGTTTAAGATTAGGTTTCATGCCTGTAAGCCTGTGACAGAGAGAGAATGAGTATTACCATCCAGACTAGAAGCCTGCTGTTTGTAGGTTCAGTAGTAGGCATGCATTGCCTCCAGAGTATGCAACATGTGTTGTCATACTCTATGTGGAGCCAAAGGGTTTACAATATGGAGGTTATTATGTGATTATGATAAGCATTATGATGTTTTGTGCATATACATCTATATGATGTATCTATATGATGTCTGTATGGCCCTCACCCACCCACAGAAAGTGACCGCCTTCACCCAGGACATCACCAACCTGACCATTGGAGAGGAACTGAGGAATGGGTACAAGATGAACCTCTTCTCTCAACTGAGAAGCGAGTTTGGAAAGTGGAAGGCTTGTCTTGATCGCTCTGGAGACAAATGTGAGTATCTCATGTTCTTCTTGTCCTATAAAGGTCTATGAAATTGGTTTATTATTATTATTATTATTATTATTATTACTATTATTATTATTTAGATTTTTTCCCCACACTATGTACACAAGTACAGGGAATAAGTTAGCATAATTGAACTCCTTCCTCCAATAAAGCAATAGATCTTTCAAACCGAGCAGAGTTAGCAGTCTGAAAGATCTATAGTTTGATTGGTGGAAAACTGAACCAAGGCATATGCAGCACACATTGTTGCCAGTCCATACACACTGCATTACTCCATACTGAGAATGGAAACTAGTCCTATACTGCATAATGTGTTGTCATCTCAAAAAATACTCATGCTGTCAATGTAGTACCAGAGACGTTACCAGAAGTATGTTACTGGATTACAGTAGAATGTTTATAAGGCCACTTTCCTTTTTCATGTTTTTTTTTTCTGCTTGTCCAGTCAAAAAATAATTTGTGCTGTGTGTAAACTTTCCCTGCAGTCAACCAGAGGATTGAGGATGAGGTGCAGGAATATGAGGTTAAGTACCGTGGAAGGGAACTTCCTGGCTTCATCAACTACAAGACCTTTGAGGTTCTGGTGAAAGACCAGCTCAAAATGCTGGAGGAGCCCGCTGTGAAGAAGCTGAAGGCGGTCACAGGTGACTGTTACATAATGGTGGCCATGTCCTGTCTGAGACAGTGGGCTCACCCCCGCCGAGTCATAGGCCTCAAAACAGCTGCTCAAGGCCTTCTTTTCCACCATACCGGGGTAGACAATTTAACCCGTCTGAAATTTTAGCTGATATACTTTTGGAACTGAGAACATACTGCATAAATCTGTCTTCAATACATTATGGAAAGTATGCGGCATACACAGACACCGTATAGTAATAACCAAGGGGGAAACAATAAGAATTAGAAACCTCTAATAACTCTACTCTTTCTTGTAGACATTGTGAGGAAGGTGTTCTTGCAGCTGGCTCATAACAACTTGATGGGATACCCAAACCTCCTCAAAAGTGCCAAGGTAGACTCTCATGAACAGATTCAGCTTTACAGTGTACATTGTCCTAAACTTTGAAAGAGACAATGATTTTAAGTTTTTTCATGTCTTTCCAACACAAGCTTTACTATAGTCATGAAACACTGCTTTTTGTGTATATTGGAAATAAGAAAACAAGTACATTCTTAAGTGTGTCACTCAAAATAAAAAACTTATAACTTAAAACATATATAAATGAAAATAAACTGCGTGTAAAATCCTGTAATTCTCCAGGACCACTGTTAGCTTTTAGCTCAGCTATTTGGTAAGACTGGCTCCAGCATGAATTCAGCAGTATAACCATATGCTTTCATCACACCTAGACCAAGATAGAAGACATCAAGAAGGAAAAAGAGTCCAGTGCAGAGTCCATGCTGAGGACCCAGTTCAGGATGGAGCTGATCGTCTATACCCAGGACAGCACCTACAGCCACAACCTGGATGAGATAAGGAGGGAGGATGTGGAGGATGAGGAGGATGAGGGGCATACATTCAAGAGGAGCATTGTTTACAGCCCAGACAGCCATGCCACTCTTCAGGAAATGATGGTCCACCTTAAGTCATACTATCGAGTAGGTGGCATATGCGCTGTTACCTTATATGCTGGTGTTTGTAGTATTATGGTTTCATGGATTCCATTCATTACATTATTCTATCATTTTAAATGCTACACATGACCGTCTTAAATGCTACACAATCAGCCTTTTTTGACTTAAGAAATCTTCAATTATTCAACTTTATTATGATCTCACTGGTTTGCTGTGCAGTCAACAAGATCTGCCTCTCAAAAAAAAAATGTGCACAAAGGTCTACGTCAAAGGTAGCTTGGTTGTAGCATTTTCAATTTGTACATCATTCACTCAGCATTTTTATTGGAGGAATTCAGGGTATTTTTTATTGTTTGAGGGAATAATAGCAGTGTACTGTTTGAGATCGTGCTCCATACATCACTTCACATAAGCGCTTGGGCTTTTTTGCAAACTCATCTCATTTTTATTGATTTCAGTCAATAGTGGGAGTGTAGAGTTGGTCCCCGACTGACCATTATAGTTTACATTGGTGTAAATGTGTTAATGTGCCAGACATATTGCTTCAGTGATTACAGCATGGGTTAAAAAGATGCATGAAAAATTTTGGGTTGTGCGCATCACATCAGCTCTGTGCCGAGTTTACACCATTCTGAATGTACTGATGGATTTTAAGGCCTGGAAGAATTGAGATTGAACTTCTTTCTTTCAAGCAAAATCAGCAATTTTCAGTCTGAGATTAGAGCCAACCGCCCACAGGTTTTTAGACCAAGTTTAGACCAGCATGAGTTTACACTATGCTGAATTCATGGATGTGATTTTAAGGTCTGGATGAATTCAGATGAATTTAGAGCTGACTACCCACAGGTTTATAGACCAAGCAGTCCACACCCCTCATAAACCCCTAGGTTTTCTTTCCAAGCTCATGACTCCTCTCATAGCAGGTCCTGCCTACTTTCTGTCACATGACCTCATCGTGTGTGTCCCCCAGATTGCCAGCCAGCGCCTGGCCGACCAAATCCCGCTGGTCATCCGCTACCTGATGCTACAAGAGTCAGCTGCGCAGCTACAGAGGGAGATGCTGCAGATGCTGCAGGACAAGGAGAATGTGGGGCTGCTGCTGAAGGAGGACTACGACATCGGGAGCAAGAGAGCCGCTTTGCAGAGTCGCCTGAAGCGCCTGACTCAGGCACAGAACTACCTGATGAAGTTCTAACCCCCTACCCCTTATTCACATTCTGCCAAGGAATTGTGAAAATTCCTATGTCTGGTTCTTACCTTATTCACACCATAGATTCTAGATCACAGGTGTCAGAATCCTGTCTTGGAGGGCCAAAGTGCCTGATGGTTTTCCATGTGGGTCGGCACTAATGACTTATTTAAATTCTTTATTTGCTACAGAATCCAAACTCCTTATTCTCAAGACCTTAGTTGGCTGCTGATGGAAAGGAACCACAAATACCTGCAGACACTGTGGCTCTCTCTAGGGCTGGAGATTGAGATTGTTGTGGAACAATATCTTGTTTGTTCATTGTGTTTTACAACCATGATTATGAATAGAATAGAATAGAATAGAATAGAATAGAATAGAATAGAATAGATTCCTTTATTGTCATTGCACAGTGTACAACAAAATTAAGTAGCAATCCTGACGGTGCATTCACACATAACAAACAGCAATTTAAAAAAAGAACAGAGTTCAAGATGAACTAATTTAGAGTGCAAAATATATAAATAAAATATAAAATGTATAACATGTATGAAATGTATATATTTGCAGTAACCTATAAAACAATAAGATATAAAATAATACAATATGGTAAGATTAGCAGCTGAGATATTGCACTTCAGATATTGCACATTTGCTGAACTGCAGTGGCCCTATGTACAAGTTGTGCATTATGGAACCGTAATGGGTCATTGATAGAATCATACAAAAAGCCCTTGAAATATACATACTTAACTGTCACAGCAGGACAATTTCCTTTTATTTTCCAGTTTTTGCTGAGTCCATGTCATGTCTCTTTAATTTTTTTGGTTTAGTTTTGTTGGGGGTCCAAGCAGCGAAGCTGCTGGAACCCTATTGTATCTGTTAGGATTATTCTTATTAGGGGTCTAAGCAGCGAAGCTGATGGAACCTTATTGTATCTGTTAGGGTTATTCTTATTCTTATTCTCATTTTTCTCTGCTAAAAAAAGAACTTGAACTTGTGTTGAACTCTTCATTATCTATTCTGGCGAAGGGATGATGAGGAAGAGGAGCCTTATGTACACCAATGCATATTTTTAATTTTATACAACCTACACTACAGGGGCTCATTCCAATCGCTTATTTTATTCGTGTTTGTCTCCTCGGTCCTCACCTGATCTGAAAATTGTTCAGGGTCCGCCATCTTTAAGTAAAAATCTAGGAGCAAGGTGTTAGGAGGCTCCGGAAGGATGCTTGAGGAAGGAAACACGAGTGCGTCGTTTGTATTTTTTCCGGAACGCATGAAGAACAATTGATGTCCTTGTATTGTATACTGTTCTTTGGGTTTGTAATCCTGCACTGTTTGGTATACAGCAGATATTTGTCTGAGACTATTACCTTGTTCTCTCTTTTGTCCTCTGTACAGGTTATGATTACTTGAAAACAATAAAAGGTTAAACAAAAGAGAAGAGGAACCTGTTTAACCTGTTTGTGTTTGTGTGTGTTTGTGAATGTAATCAACACTTGAGCGTTGTCCTGGACAAGAGGGAAACCTCAGACACCAAGGCACAACAAAGCATAATACACAGGACCCTACTGCAGTAACAATCTTGAAAAACAAAGTCACAGGACAAAATTTAAATGTGCTGGCACAAAAACCCAGCCAGACAGCCCATACCACAACTGTTTAAGACATTTAAATTTTTAAATGAAAGAGTTAAATACATATGAATAGATAAATTGTCTAACTTTTATTCAGAATTGTAAACATTAATATCAGTTTGTATATTGTGCTGGTACTTCTTTCCTTGAGAGCAGTGTTCTCAGCTCCATGTGCTGTAGTAAATGATTTAAGGTTAAAATAAGTTTAAACATAATGAAGAATAATCACATAATGTACATACATACAAACTCTAGAGAAATTACATCGCTATACCAGCTGCTTTTTGAGTTACTCAAAGTGATTTTTTTAACTTTAGACCAGGAACCCCAAAAATGCCCCTAAACCAATTTTGTTATGAAAGTGGGAAGGTTGTCAGAAACTTCTGTAGATAACTACAATATCCTTCATTGCATACAAAAACTGGCTGGGCACAATCAAAAATAAATAAATAAAATACAATAAAACTAAAATGATATTTTAAAAACATCAGAAAGTAAACTATCCCTTTACTAACACGCAGGACAATCTATCAATCAATGCCTGCTTGGCGCAAGTAATATTAGCTGTCCAATGTGAAGACGTATTCTTTGTGGGCCTGGAGCATTTGTGATGATGTAATCAGGCAGGATTAGAAGAAGAAGGAAAAAATGCAAAATTCCTTAAGTTTGGGGCTTTATTGTGTGGATATGTGAAGTTGTTTGTGAATCTGCTCTGTTAAAATGCAGTTTGGAAGTACTGAAATTAATGTTTTTAAGGGCTGTGAGTCAGTGGTCATTGTGGTTATTTCTGTAGGGAACCCTGGAAAGTGCCAAACTCTTGATGCTGTATAGGTATGGGGCATGCCACCCCACGAAGCCGTAACTTCCCAATCCCAATATCTGCCGCCTGGAGCTGCTCCAAATGGGAGGGACCTAACTCAAAAGGCACATGGTCTATATTAAAAATTTAGGGTTAGGGTTTGACTAAACTCTGCCAATTTTGAGCTAGGCTACTCTCCTTTGGAGCTAGACCACACCCCTTTGCAGCTCTTCCAAGTGTCATCCAAAAATACCTTCCTTGTTTGGTGACTGGTGATATTTAACTGTTATATCAGCTAATGTTCCTTTATCTTGACTTTTCTAAATATTATATTTAGTATCCAAATACCTGCCAAGGGGCTACAGATGTAAATAAGCTGTTCAGCTAACTCTTGCACTGACAAAACCTCTGACATGTTGATTGGTGTGTGCTGTCCCTTCCCTTTTAAAATTGAATAAATAAATAACCAATTGGCATTTTGCAGATGCTCCTATAAATTTAGGCAATACATCATCTGTATTAGCATGCGTCCATGTCTATGTGTTAATTGAACTCTAACAGAGTACATATGAATCCAATAGGGACCATATATATGCTACTCTGTAAGAATTGATTTAACACTGAACATTTGCACGCGGTTAGTTTTGAAAACTCACCAAAATGGAAGGCAGCATATCATGTTAGGGAAAATAAATGATAAATTAAACTATGAAGTACCACTAGGGTCAATTCAAGGACCACTTTTATTCAGTTTATACGTCAATGACCTTCCAGACCTTCCTCCTGGCTTTACTTGTCAAATGTATGGGGTATTGTGACAGGGGTGCCACCAGGGATTTAGGGCCCTGTGAAAAGATCTCACATTGGGCCCCCTCCACCAAGTTACACAGTGAAATGTCTTGTGTTAATTCAACTCTGGACAGCCAACATTTAGTCCAACTCTAGAATACGGGACCAAATGTCATCTTTTAAAAGTTGAATTAAAACTGCACATTTTACTGTATAGTTAGGGCCGGCCGGGATACACGTCTCATTACACTCTAGCAAAATCCATGAGTCAATCGAGACTTTGCTTTGTCTTCTGACTCATATCTGTGTGCACATTGCGTGTGTGGCTTATAGAGTGAAAGAAAGCAGCTGGTGACATCACATGCTTCAGAAGAGAGTACCTGCTTGTTTACACTCTCCTGCATCCAGATGGCGCTGGGAATTGCAATTTAGTTTCCTAAATTTAGATTGTATGTGCTCTGTGCGATTAAAATGCAGCAGTATTAATATTGATAATAATCAATATCATCATTATGAAAATAATGAAACATTAAACATGAACATAATTCTGCCTATACACAGTCCCATACAGAGGCCAGTGTTGGTTAAATACTGTTGAATATGTGAAAAATAGTATTCAATTATGTATCACTCATATTTTTGTGGTAAAAAAATTGGTAGTTCAGCAGAGGTTCATTGGCTTGTACTTTGGACAGAAACAGTAGAGGCCAAAAGTTTACATACACCTAGGCTAAAGACATTCAAACCCAATTTTTCACAACTCCACACATGTCATGTTACCATATATTTCATGTGTTAAGTCAATTAAGGGTATCTACTTCATTTCCATAAGAGGTAATTTCAAAATAATAGCTAAGAGGGAGATTTATTTCAGCTTTGATGTACTATTTCAGATTTCCAGTGGTTAAAAGTTTACATACACTTTGTTAGTATTTGGTGGCATTGCCTTTTAATTGTTTAACTTTCCACAAGTTTGGTAGCTTTCCACAAGTTTCTCACAATACTTTGCCAGAATTTTTGCCCATTCCTCCTGACAAAACTGGTATAACTCAGTCAGGTTTGTAGGCTTCCTTGATTGGACATGCTTTTTCATTTCAGTACACAAATTTTCTATGGAATTCAGGTCAGGCCTTTGTGATGGCCACTCCAATACTTTCACTTTGTTGTCTTTAAGTCATTTTGTTGCAACTGTGGATATATGCTTAGGATAATTGTCCTGCTGAAAGACCCAGTTGTGACCAAGTTTTAACATTCTAGCTAATGTCTTGAGGTGTTGCTTCAGTATTTCTAGATAATCCTCCTTCCTCATGATGCCATCTATTTTCTGAAGTGCACCAGTCCCTTTTCCAGCAAAACATCCACAGACCATGATGCTGCCACCCCCATACTTAATGGACTGCATTTATACAGCGCTTTTATCCAAAGCGCTTTACAATTGATGCCTCGCCAGAGCAGTTAGGGGTTAGGGGTTAGGTGTCTTGCTCAAGGACACTTCGACAGGCCCAGGGCGGAGTTTGAACCAGCAACCCTCCGACTGCCAGACAATCGGTCTTACCTCCTGAGCTATGTCGCCCCCCTATGCTCCCAACTGTGAGCTATGTTGCTTCACAGTTGGGATGGTGTTTTTCGGATTAAAAGCCTCACCCTTTCTCCTCCATACATAGCGCTGATCATTATGGTCAAATCTGACCAGAGAACACTCCTCCAAAGGGCTAGGTGATCACCTGCAGACTTCCTTGCACGACAGCCTTTCAGGCCATAGTGATGTAGGATTCTCTTAATGGTGGATGTAGATGCTTTGATACCTGATGCCTCCAACTCCTTCACCAGTTCCTTTGTTGTTGTCTTGAGGTTCAGTTGAACCTTTTGGACAAAAGTTCGTTCAGCCCTGGGAGTTCATTTGTGTCTCCTTCCTGAACAATGCAGTTTCTGTGTCGTCCCAAGGTTTTTACATTTGCATACAGTTGGTTGTACAGATGTTCATGATACCTTCAGTTGTTTGGAAATTGCTCCTAAGGTGGAACCGGACTTGTGGAGGTTTACTATTTTTTTTCTGAGGTCTTGGCTGAGTTGATTGGATTTTCCCATGGTATCAAGGGCTAAAAGGCAGTGACTCTAAAGGTAAGCCCTTAAATACAGCTACGGGTGCCAATTAACTCCTAATTATGAGTTGGCCAATCAAAAGCTTCTAAAAAGTAATTACATCGATTTCTGGAATCTTCCAGACTGTTTAAGGAGACAGTCAACTTGGTGTATGTAAACTTTTGACTCACTGGAATTCTGATATAGAGAATTAAAGCTGAAATAAATCTGTCTCTAATCGATTGTTTTAAAATGACCTCTGATGTGAACAAAGTAGATGCCCTAATTGACTTGCCAAAAGAAATGTATGGGAACATGAATTGTGCAGAGTTGTGAAAACTGAGTTTGAATATCTTTAGCCTATCTGCAGGGGTAACATAGCTCATAGGTAAGAGCAGTTGTCTGTTGCCGGTTTGATCCTCCGCTCTGGGCGTGTCAAAGTGTCCTTGAGCAAGACACCTAACCCCTAATTGCTCCCAATGAGTTGACTGGTACCTTGCATGGCAGCCTTTCACCGTTGGTGTGTGGGTGTGTGTGAATGGGTGAATGAGAGGCATCAATTGTATAGTGCTTTGGATAAAAGCGCTATATAAATGCAGTCCATTATCATTTACCATGCCTAGGTGTATGTAAATCTTTGGCCTCAACTGTAATTACAATTGACATGGTTGACAGTGACAGTTGAGTGCACAAGAATGAAAACACTTGGCAAGTAAAACTTTTTTATTTTGGGGGAAAGAATAGCAACAATTGACAACTGACAAACTGCTTGGAAATCTAATTCAAAATACTATAACGCTGAAACTTGTACACCCCAAGACCTTAATAAGTATGCAAATACAGAAGTCAACTTCAAACAAAATAGCAAGATACATGTATAGACATGTATAGCAAGACACTTCATTTATAATAGCAGTTTCATAACAGTCAGTTAATAACCAAAACAGTTCTTGCTGTACATGTCTATACCAGGAGTGTCAGGCTCGATGCTGAAGAACTGCAGTCTTTTTGTGTTTTGGTGCATTTTAACACTTAAGTGCTTACTTAAGAGTACTTGTGTCATGGTCCTGTTTTCCTGTCTGTGTTTCCCTTGTTGGGCCGCCAGATGGCGGCACTTCTGTTTTGTGTCCTGCTCCCCCCCTGTTAATTGTATGATTGTTTTCAATTGTCTCGTTATCCCATCATTGTTCCCACCTGTGTCTTATCCCCTCCTTCTGGTTTTATTGTTTTTTGAGTTCACCTGTGTCTTGTTATCCCCTCCTTCTGGTTTGATTGTTTTTTGAGTTCACCTGTGTCTTGTTACCCCTTGTCTATTTAAGTTCTTTGTCCCCTTGACTCGGGTGCTGGTTCCTTGTGTTTGTTTCCGATGTCTGTTTGCAAACCACCGATTATACCTGCCTGTGTTTTGTTTGACCTGCCCTTGTCCTCTACCTGCCTGTGTTCTGCCCTGCCCATGTTTGAGTTCCTCTTGTTTTCTGTTTTATTTAGATATTTTTTGAGTTTGTGTTTTTGCCCTTCGTGTCCTTTCTGTTCCCTGTTTGTTTGCCTTATTTAGATTTTTTGAGTTTGTGTTTTTGCCCTTCGTGTCCTTTTCTGTTCCCTGTTTGTTTGCCTTCCTGTAAGTAAAGTCTTTGTTAATTTTCTGTAAGTAAAGTCTTTGTTAATTTTCTCCCTTTTGAGTTTCGTGTTTTTTTCCACTCTGCGCCTGGGTCCCAGCACCCGTACCGTTACAACTTGTAGCTTATCCAGATCATATACTGGATGTTGATTGAAAAGAATGCACAAACGCTTCATTTACACTGCAGCACTTCATTACTTAAAATGGACACCCCTGGTCTTGACTCCTGATGGAGGGGATATAGGCCACATATTTAAAACTCCAGCAGGTAGCTGCGTGCCTGAGTCAGGCGCTTCAGGCGACTCTGCAAAGCGGCTCTCTTGCTCCCGATGTCGTAGTCCTCCTTCAGCAGCAGCTCCACATTCTCCTTGTCCTGCAGCATCTGCAGCATCTCCCTCTGTAGCTGCGCAGCAGACTCTTGTAGCATCAGGTAGCGGATGACCAGCGGGATTTGGTCGGCTAGGCGCTGGCTGGCAATCTAGGGGGGACACACGATGAGGTCATGTGACAGAAGGTAGGCAGGACCTGCTATGAGAGGAGTCATGAGCTTGGAAAGAAAACCCAGGGGTTTATGAGGGGTGTGGACTGCTTGGTCTATAAACCTGTGGGTAGTCAGCTCTAAATTCATCTGAATTCATCCAGACCTTAAAATCACATCCATGAATTCAGCATAGTGTAAACTCATGCTGGTCTAAACTTGGTCTAAAAACCTGTGGGCGGTTGGCTCTAATCTCAGACTGAAAATTGCTGATGTTGCTTGGAAGAAAGAAGCTCAATCTGAATTCATCCAGGCCTTAAAATCCATCAGTACATTCAGCATGGTGTAAACTTAAAGCACAGCTATGATGTGATGCGCACCACCCAAAATTTTCCATTTTTCATGCATCCTTTTAGCAAATGCTGAAATCACTGAAGCAATATGTCTGGAACATTAACACATTTACATCAATGTAAAATGTAATGGTCATCAAATAAAAAAAACAGATTTTCTAGCAAATGTAACAGAATAAAAAACTAAACATATACCTGTACTGGCAGTCCAACTTAATTGTGGAGCCAGGGGAAACATTTCACAAACCAAGACTGGAATAAATTGTAGATGCTTCTTGCATAAATACTACATAGCGACATTTGGCCAAATTATTTCATTCACAAACGAGAAACATGTTGTTCGGTCCCACCCTTTTCAACCCTGGCCACACCCACTCTGTAATAGGCCTTGAGATGCGATGCCATTTCCTTCAGTGTGATATGGTAGTCAGCCTGGTAGACCAAGCTGCCTGTCTTGTTCTTCTTGTCTGGCGTCGCTGTGCTGGGTTTCTCTTCATCCAGGCTGTGGCTGTAGGTGCTGTCCTGGGTGTAGACGATCAGCTCCATCCTGAACTGGGTCCTCAGCATGGACTCTGCACTGGACTCTCTGTCCAGCTTGATGGCTTCTATTTTGGCCTGAGTGTGAGGAAGTCAGACGGTTATGCTGCTGAAATGGGTTTCCTGGTGACAGCCCTCCCCCGGCTAAAAAACATGACAGGGCCCACTAGCACCAACACAGCTGTCAGTCCAGTTGAGGCAAGGCAGTCGAGCTGATCATCAGCTGTTAAGAGATTATCTGGTGAGCGGTCCTGCCACAAGCGGACCACTTTAGTGCCGATTTGCTCAATGCTGGCGGGCTGACGGCTGTCTGAGATGCGACTGCTTGCTTGGCCATAATGGCTAAGGAGTTTGTGACTTTGTAACAGGTTGTAGCTTTGATTGCCAGTGTCACACTGCAGTTCTTGCTTTTAGTCAGATGCTTAATTGCTTCCTTTCATATTAAAGACTACTGCACAAACAGCATTTAATAAGTGACTCCTTTGTAAATGAACCATAGCTTTCAGAATATCAAAATGTAAATTTCAATGTGAATGTACAAACTCTTTTGATGGCTTTGATGCTCCACAGAACGAAAGTATTGCTACACTGAAATAATCTGGTGCCACAAAAATTATGATTCTACAGCACTGAAATGAAAGAGAAGACAAATAATAAAAATCCATATCGAAATGTAATATACCTTGACAGATTTGAGCAGATTTGGGAACCCGTTAAAATGGTTTTGCGCCATCTGCACAAATCCCTTTCTCACAATGTCTGTAAAAATAATTCAGAACAGTTTTAGTGCACCTATTGGCATTACATTTATAAAAAAAAAGAATTCACGTCATGTAAAATGCTGCTCTCAAGTTTCGTAATACATGAGTATCCCTTAACTTATGGTCAACCTTCTAACCAAAAGGTCTAGCACCCATGCTTTGAATTGCTAATAGACATGTAATGCCATGATAATCAAGGCATTATAAATGATCTATGAAAGCTTCAGGAATAATTATATTTGCATAAAACATGAGCTTTTCCTTTAAGGTGATTAAGCCACAAAGTAATGTGAAAAATAATATTTGATATGCAATGTTTCTTCCCTCTGAGTCCACCAGTTGAGTTGTGCAGTCATTGTGTGGGAGGAGTGCATTTCATGCATAGCTGGCACTAAGCAACAGCAGAGACAAAACTACTGGCATTGCAGACGTGAATGAAATGAAGCAAGGATAGTTCCGCAGACTGAAACCATGCCTCCCTGGGCAACGCCATGGCCAATTATGCGCTGCCCCTCTGGCCAGTCAGATCTGTGTTTAGCATCCACATTATCCACAACCCAGTGTCTTATCAGGACCACACACATTTAAGTGTACTGTTTTGTGTGGTGCTCAGCTTTGATTCACTATAGGGCACAATTGACCTGCTGCTGTCTTCATAATTGTGCCTAAATCATCAGCCACATATTTATGAGTACAGATGGACCAGTGATTAACAGGTGAATCCATTGCAGCTACAACTGTACACAGTGTCATATTTCTACACTGCAGAACAAGGCGGTTTGATCTTAAAAACAAAAAGCAGCTTGTGGCAACTTTAATACAGTGCCGTTTTGATTATGCCTTCTCTGTGTGGTGTGGTGGTCTGTCAAAAAATCTGAAAAACAAGATGCAGGTAGTGAAAAATAACATAATTCGATACTTGCTAAATGCTCCAAACAGCACGTTTGCGCAAATGAATTCAAAGCACTGGGCTTGCTACCGGTGGAGCAGCTAAAACTCAGCCACTTGTATATCATTGTTAACGGTACAACACCTGAGTACCTGAGTTCACAAATTGTGATGGTTGTTACTCAACATGACCACAACACAATAGCCAGTATATGTAACTGTAAAGTACCCAGACTAAATAGTGTGAAATGCAGCTCATTTCTTTATACCAGAATTGTACTGTGGAACAGCCTTCCAATGCATGTTAAGCTGACAAAAAAGAGGTTACAGGTTTTCTATGGAGGAAGTTGGATGGTGGGCTGTAATACTATAGCATTGCATGGTTATAGAAGTTGTTTAATTATTGGCTGTGAAAAGTATCTATAAAGTATTTATGGTTTTCTGGTTTGCACTGCTGATTTACGTATATGTGCTGACGAATGCTATCACAATGATTGTGGAAGATTTATAATATTCCATCGAGGACCGTGTTGGAAACAAGTGCTGAACACTTAAACATGTTATCCTCTGAGCTGTACAATGTGTACATATTTTAACCCAAAAAATAAAATCAATCAATCAATCATTAGGCAACAGTGACTTGTTTCTTTTTTTTAGCCTTCACTGTTGGTTGCTGATACGTGGACAGTGTCACCTGTGACCCTCTTCAGTTTCTTCACAGCAGGCTCTTCCAGCTTTTTGAGCTGGTCTTTCACCAGAACCTCAAAGGTCTTGTAGTTGATGAAGCCAGGAAGCTCCCTCCCACGGTAATTGGCCTCAAAGTCATTCACTTCCTCATCAACCCGCATTTGAACTGAAAAATCAATTATTACTTTATCAATCAATTAGTAAAAATGAAATATTATTATTATCATCAGTCATTTATTCATTTGGAAGATAGCTTTATCCATAGACTACGCTATCATGGTATGATCCATGACAAATGCTCGCATGCTGTATAGATGCAGTAATTGTTGAAATTCTGGGAGATAATAGGGGTTCCATGCTACATTGAAATTTGTTTTCAGTTCAGGGTTTGTTATTTTTTACATTGTTTTACTGACCCTAATTGTGAACAGTGCATTGATGGAAGAACAGCAGACCCACCATACACTGTCTGTGGCTCATTAATCTGAATCGATAACTGCGTTCTGATACAAGTCAGGGAATGACTGTCCATTTTAGCGTTAAGGAAACCTCACGCTCACATAGAACAAGGCGCACTCACAGCTGTATCCAGAAACATCGAGCTGTCCCTTCCACTCTCCAAACTCAGCCCTCAGGTCAGAGAAGAGATTGAGCTTGTACCCATTCTTCAGCTCCTCCCCAATGGTCAGGTTGATGATGTCCTGATTGAATGCTGCCACTTTCTGTGTGTGTATGGGGTGTGGGAATGGGGGGTGGGGAGAAGTATTCAGAAAATAAAATGTTTTGAAGACTCAGCATCTTGCAGACATCACACACAACGGCAACACTGCACTAGTATCAGCTACCTAACTGATGTTTACAAGGAAGAAAAGAGTAGCGTGTTGCAGCAAGACAAGAAAATGTAAAGACTGGAATAATCTTAGCCTGGTATATACAAATATATTAAATGCCAAAATATTGGGACGGTGACACAATTGCTGCTGTCTTAGCTCTGTACGTGAGTACACTGGATTTGAAATAAAACTATGAATATGAGGTTAAAGTGAAGACTGTAAGGGTATTGACATCCGTACTGGGTAATCCGTCAAGGAATTACAGCCATTTTTGTACATAGTCCCCCCAATTTAGGGGAGAAAAAGTAACTGTAGACATTAATATAATCTGAAATGAGTTGTTGTATTTAGTACTTGGTTGTAAATCCTTTGCTTCGATGAGTGGGTTATGCACGCACCCCCTCCTGTATGTTACACACAGAGGCAAGTACAAACAAGCATACAATGCCAAGATTACAGCGTTAAAGATTATTATTATGTATATAAAAAATACACTATAATAAAAAACATCATAATGGTTAGTCACAATATTGATCCAAATTAAATAATCACAATAATGACATAAATAAAAATGGATAATTATTTGACAATCTTGGAAATACACATCAGTATTCATGTGTCTGTCAAGACCCAGAGAAAACTCTGTAAAGATCATGCAGATCAAATATTTGAACTCTTGTTAAACACACCACAAGAAGAACACGGAAAAACATTACTTGTTGACTTTTCAGTTGTTAAATATTTGTGCATTCACTTGATTTACGCAGCCACATGGAGTACCAATGGTCACTCTATGTAAATAACCTCAAATTAAAGTAGACAGTCTGCACTTTAACCTCTCTTTGTTGTTTTATTTCAAATCCAATGTGCTGGAATACAGTACCAACATTTTGCATTTAACTGTATACATAAGTAGAACCTTAGAGGGATACCAAAGATACCAACCTCGTAGTTTTTATTCGATAATTTAAAAATATTAGCAGTAATGAAAATGCATAAGATGTAGGTGCACTATACTATACAATAAAAAACGTATTTACTATTAAGAAAAAATCACATGTGAGAAGCACATGTGAACACCCCAACATGTGAGTACACATGTGAAATATAAAAATAACCCCACTTATAAGATGAGAGCGAGAAAAGGTAACCAATGCTATTTATTTCAATTCACGTTTTGTTTTCACACGTGAAAATTGTAGTTTACATTTGGAAAAGTCCCATGTGGAATTCCCATTTGAAGATGTAAAGTTCATAATTTCATGACACATTTTGTTTTCACATGAGTAAATTGTAGCTCACATGTGAAACAAGCCAATCATATGCGATCATATGTAATTAACGTGAAGATTTTCTTTTCTTGTGGAAATTTTCCCAGTTCATGGGACATATTCTTTTCACCTGTGATAATTTAACGTTAATGGAAATGTTCTTATCACGTGATTTTGTTCATGAGGGCTATTCCATAACCTACATTCATATGTGTTTGAATCTCAAGGTTCTGCTATATATAAAATACACAGACATGATTTATTTACATATTAAATGTTAACTATTTTCTGGTCACTACACATTGCAGTGTCAGCTCATCCTTCAGAGTTTGACATTTACATTCATACACACATCAAATCTAACTGCTTTGTGTGTCTATGTCTGTATTTGGTAATAAGCTTGTCGTAAGTATGCTCCTGCATGCCCTGACAGTCATCCCACAGTGATGGTGAACAAGCCTCAGAAACAGTTACCCTGCCTCATTACAACTCACAGCACTCCCAGTGTAATTACTGGTAACCCGGTGAACCCAAACTCACATTGATCAGGAAATACATCCTCTCTGCAGGCTCTGTGGGAGGTCCATCCCCGTACCTCTCCAAATCTGCTTGGGTCTCTGCCACCTTAGCCTCGATCTGCTCCTCCAACCTAGGCAGCGATTTCTACAGGTAATGGAAACACACCCAAGTGAGTGGTCACTGTATCTTCCACTTGTCCATGTGCCCGGATGTGTGCTTTCACCATTAGTAGTATAAGGCTGAACACCAGGAAAACTGACACTGTGGTCAGTTTGCTGGGAGAATAAGATAAGGCACAGCAGAAAGTCACTGTTAGAACAGGACTCAAATGGTAAGAGTAAAAAATTAGAGCCTGTTATTAGTTTGTTGTTCTTCTCTCTGGGGTGGCAGTGAGAGTACTCCTACCTCAATGTGGTGCACCAGCTCCAAAGTCAGTTTCTCTGCTAACATGGGGATGGTGGCAAAGCCTTCATCCAACAGGGTACTGCAGAAAAGACCCAGCCAAATTATTATTTTTTATTTATTTAAAGAGGGTAGACTAATGCTCGGCAGGGAACACTCAAGTAAATGTCTGTGATTTTGAAATAGAGAAGGCAGAAATCTGTTGCCATGAAAAGTACAAATTCAGCCAGATGACTGACCTGAAATGGGCGTGGTCTTGGAAGAAGGCCGTCTCCTTGTCAGTTGCCTCGCTCAGGGATACCCTGTCGATGATGTCCTTCTGACCCCGGCACTTCACGATCATGTAACCCTTAGTCAAATGGATGACCTCATTGTGGACAATGTCCACTACTGCTTCTTCTGTGCCCTTGTCGACCAGATCTGGCTTGGTCAGGATACCTGCCCACATTAGCAAATACAAAAATGAGAAAGAGAAGGCAGGGATGTCAGCAAAGAAGGAGACTATGTAACCCTGTAAAGGTGGATGTGTTTTCTTCCTTAAAACATCCCCCTTACTTTTCTATTATCTATTGTACCACTGTTTAACCAGGTAAGTTAATAAAGAACGCAGCTCTCACAAGCAGAGGTAAGTGGAATCAAAGTGTAGAGGATGACTATGTGGTCAGATAAAGAGGGCAGTTTTGTTGGGGGGCACCTTACTGTAGACATTAATACTGTTTGCAAAGTGCTCAGTTAACACTGTATAAGGTGGCTCAGGAAACCACAGGTCACCAGTACTATCAAAACTTTATTCAAACATCATACTGCTCACGTTTACACAAAATGCCTGGACTAAAGCTGAAACACGCCATGGTGATTCAAATTCGCATACCCAGAGTCCTGTCTCCCTCAGGGTCCACTTCCTGTGCCATCTGCAGGGCCTCGGTTGTTGCTATGTCAACATTGCAGGGCACCACCACCAAATTTATGGTCTCCTGCTTTGTGATGAACTTCCTGATCAGTCTCTTGATCTGAAAAGAAGCGTTATTGTGCAATCATTGTAACTTTGCTAATCCTTTCCTATCTACTTGGCTAATAGTAGTACTTTTAAGTATAAAATGAACATCTCCACTACTGTTCGTTGCTCTGGATAAGAGCATCTGCCAATTATTTCAGTATAGTGTAATGTAATATCCCAGCGAGCAAGCAGACAACTGTTACAATAGATATATAAAATGTGGCAGACCGATAGGCACTTGCTTGCTGGGATGTCTCCAAAACAAAACTTGCTTTGTTACTTTTTCGTGATACTATTCATTATACTTATTTTTGGTTCTAATCACTTTGTCCGTGTCCTATATTTGGAGAGGACACCATATACATCTCCTTATCCACAGATACAGAAACACAGCTGATGTGGGCAGATGTACAGATACATGTAAAAGGGCTGGAGCTCTCACTTGCTCCCCAATGTTCTCAGGCTGGCCCTTGACGGCAACCCTGGCGATGCCTGGCAGGTCGATGAGCGTGAGGTCAGGGACACCAGGGGAAGAGATCTCCAGGCTGATGAGGTCATCACTGATCCCCACCCCGACTCCCGCCATCTCGTCCTGAGCTGAAGCACAGGGGTTTCACATAGATTGTGATTGGCCATATCTAGCTAATGTTAAATTCCTTTAGAATGTTGTGTATCTCAGTGTTTCACTGTAGGCCTGTTTGTCTCTGATGCACAAGAATTTTCTTGCATGAATGTAAAAATAAATCGCATTAATTCAGATAAAATGAAACCAATGTCTACCTGAGCCTCTGAACAAAACAAGATCGTAATTGTAGCAACATGGCCCCTCTTATGGCATTTGTTCCTTGTTCATAGCTAGCTATGAAATGAGTCGTTTGTGCCAACTGGCACAAAAAATTTAGCTAGCTGCCCTTGGAACACAGCTAGTTTCTGCTATGGGCAGCTAAGTGCCACAAAAATGTAGCTAGTTAAACTAGCTAGGTCATAAGTGCTACGTTTTATTTTGCTCACTGGTTAAAATGGCAATTCAGTCTTGCGACGTGGCTTCACGTTAACATTTTTAACATCTGTAAAATTCTAGAAGAGCCCAGAGACATCCCAACAACGGAAATGAGTAATAAACCAAGGTTCTCATTCTTATCCCATACACTTTGAATCGCTTAAGTGCATTTATAAAAGCAACAATAAAAAAAGAAACACAGGCAATGTTTTACATAGAAACAACAGTTTTGCATCCCTTTCTGCTGTTCAAAGCATATTGTCTGTAGATAGTTCAACTAGCTGGACGTAAGGACCAGCTAGCTCAACTTTTTAGCCATAAAGACAAGTTAGTTCAGCCATAAGGAGCAACTAGTTTATCTAGCTGTATTTTAATAAAGGGTTTGTGACCTAGCTAAATTAACTAGGTGCCATAGTATGGCAAGCCGCTTTAGCTTTAATTCATTTCTAGAGAATATCGCAAATACAATTCTAACTAGTTAGAATGCAAATTCTTGATATCAGAAATTCAATTGTAACTAGTTATAATTCAAGTGTTTTCTCCATTCATTTCAATGGGACCTTTCATTTTTGATATCAAGAATGGAATTTTAACTAGTTAAAATAGGACATTCTAATCAAAACAAGTTAAAATTCTATTATTGATCAAAAATTCCAATTTTAACTAATTAAAATTGAATTCCTGATATCAAGAATTCCCATTTTAAGTAGTTAAAATTGAATTCATGATATCATAAATAGGTATTGTAACTAGTTGAAATTATATTGTTTATATCAGTAATTGATTTTCTGATATCAGAAATTGGCGTTTTAACTAGGTCAATTTCCACCTCCCATTGAAATGAATGAGAAAAACCTTTTAAATCTGACTACTTAAAATAGAATTTCCGATATCAAGAATTGGCATTTTAACTAGTTAAAATGTAATTTCCGATATCAATAATATGCATTTTAACCAGTTAAAATCAAATTTCTGATATCAGAAATACACATTATAACTAGTTACAATTGAATTTCTGATATCAACAATTTGCATTGTAACTAGTTAGAATTTGAATTTGTGATATCCTCTAGAAATGTATTAAAGCTAAAATGGCTTGCCATACCATAGTCACATCCAGCAAGCTTAACTGGGTTACCTTTGTCAGGTAGCTAGTTTAATTAGCCAGATGTCATTTCCTATTGTAGCCACTAGCCAGTTTAACTAGGTAGCCTTTTTGCACAGCTAGTTGGCTTTTTGGCTAACTAGTTAGGTAATGTATAATGTTAATGTTAGGGGAGGGTATGTATAAGAAGTGCTGTAATTTCTACATGGTGAAACCAAAATGCATAAGAATTCCCTTTAATGTAAGTTGTGAACCTGCAGTTTAACCACGTATTATTTTTTGTATATAAATCTGAAATTTGGGATTAAAGAGCAAAATCAAAAACAAAAAAACATTATGGAGCTCACTGTACAGTTTGGTTAGCTTATTTCATTGATACACCTTCAGGAAATCCATAGAAAATGGGACACGTTCATTTTCTTTGAATAAAGAGGAGAAAACTATGCCATGAAAAATGAGAGGAGGGTATCTACACCTTCTCTGATCATTTTCTCCACATCAGCAGGATCATAGATCTCCTCTTCTTTGCCATTGTAGCTGATTTTGCCATGCCACGCCTCGTCCTCTTTCAACCTCTTCATCTTCAACTCCAGAGGACATCTCGTCACAATACCTGCAGAGAATTTGGGGTTGAGAGAAACAGACACAGTATGGAAAAGAACGCAGTGAAACATGAGGTGTGATCATACATGCACATGTACAGTATGTGCCTTTCTTCATCTGTGTGTGCATGAGGCAGTATGTGTGCATGACTGTGAGTGTGTGTGTGTCTGCTTTCATTATATCATGGGTACACACTGACCCGAAAACAAATCAACTGCAAGGGGACCTGAGTTGTGGTGGGGACCTGAAATCGAGTCCGGGGATAAACCCTCCGTGAACAAAAGTGTGTGTGTGTGTGAGTGGGTGACAAGCCTCACAGTGTGTACACTCCCTCTGTGGTCAAGAAAAGTAATTACATGAATGGAAAATCTAAATGGTTGACCAATGAACAAATCAACAACACAATTTTTGCAGGGAGAATGCACATGTCTACTGTCTTGGTAATCAACATGTGCAATGCAGTGTAGCTTGCTGGTTATTTAAAATGAGATTGACTATTAAAATAATAATAATAATAATAATAATAAAATAATAATAATAATAATAATAAACTTTATTTATATAGCGCATTTCGAACACAAAGTGCCAATCAATCTGCTTTACAAAAATGAGTCGATGAAATTGACAATAAAACACACAAAAGGACAATAAAATACACATATATGTAAAATAGCGATAAAATGATAACATAAAACAATCATAACAATAAATGTATAAATAAATAACAAGAGAATTTAAAAATTACATTTTTCTCAGTTCCTAAGAGAATGCCCTTTTGTAGAGGTAAGTCTTCAGGTTTTTCTTAAAAATATCCACAGAGTCAGATTTCCTAATAGTCAAAGGAAGCTTATTCCACAGTCTGGGGACATATGAACTAAATGCAGCCTCTCCATAGGTTTTAGTTCTAGACCGTGGAATGGACAATTGGAGTGAATCTGAGGACCTAAGGGCTCTGACAGGGATATATTTTACTAATAGATCATTTATGTAGTCGGGGGCAAGTCCATGCATAGCTTCAAAAACCAATAAGAGCACCTTAAAATCGATTCTAAAATCAACCGGCAGCCAGTGTGATGATTTTAAAACGGGTAATATGTTCAAATTTTTTAGCGTTCGTAAGTACCCTGGCTGTGGCATTTTGAACCAGTCTCAGTTTATTAATAACTTTTCTGGGAAGGCCAGTGAGTAAGGCAATACAATAATCAAGACGACTAGTTATACATGCGTGTGTTAACTTTTCTGCATCTTCTTGGGAAAGGAAGGGCTTAACTTTGGCAATGTTCTTCAGGTGGTAGAAAGCTGTTTTTGGTCACATTTCTAAAATAAGAATAAACTATTGTACAGTAAAATAGAATACATACAGCTAATAAAATGAACATGGACATATGAGATGGGGGATAATAAACCCCTCGGAAGATACGATCAACCACATTGTTGCTCACATGGACAAAACAGGATGAAGCCGATCAATGTGTCATTTTTTTTTATAGGTGAGTGATATGTACAACTGTTGATCATAAGTTTAAAAAATAATTTAATGTAGCTTTGTAACACATGGGTGCTTCAGTTATTATTTTACATGCTGTCCTTTTCCTTGGTTTTGCTATCCAATCTACCGCAGCTCCTCTTAGATAGCTACTTAGACAGCTTGTGCTGAGGTAAGCTAAATATGCCAGCACACCATTTACGTAGCTAATAAATTATCTAGTTTACAGTAAATAGCTCTCAATTAGCTAGCTAGGTACAGTAATTCATAGACCTTTTATTATGCTTGGCATGGAAAACAATGCATGTTCAACATTAATTGTTCAGGCATTAGTTTTACACATCAATATAAAACATCAACTCAGGGCAACTGTACAAGCTCCTATTAGTTAGTCAGCAAGCTATAACTAATGCATTCTACTGCTCTGCCTAATGTTTCTAATATATCTTAGATCACATCAGCGTCACAACCAGTTAGTTTCAGCAAAATTAAAGTTGGCCACGATCTGCTTTTACACGTAAGCCACAAGATTGCTGAAACTTGCATTGTGCTGTCTTAGTTAACTGATTTAGAGTATCTTAAGTTGTAACTAACATTAGGTAGTCAGCAGAATTTATGACTTGGCTATCTTACGCTAACTTATACTGAATACACTAGCAAACCCTCTATCTGCAAGACCGATCAATAATTTATAGTAGGTCCAACTTAACTTAGCCATGTACAATAATTCATGCACTTTTTCTTATAGCTGGCATGGTAAACAGTGGAGCAAATTGTACTGTTTAAAATTAATTTTTCAGGTAAGAGTGTTACATTTCAGTATAATATGTATCATCCTGCCGCAGCTCCTATTAGTTAGGCCTTGTACACACTTGTGGTTTTAGTTTAGAAACGTTTCAGAAACATTCCAGTTGAGATGTTTTCACTGGCTTAACCTGTCCATACACATTACTCAAATGCATTCTGTGGTTTTTGAAACCTTAGAATGCAGTCCACACAGCATGTTTCCTTGACAGCATATTTGATCCTTTGCATAACTTGGTAACCATAGCAACATTTACAGTTGAACAAAATAAAATAAACAACATGGACCCATTTGTTGCTTTCCAAGTGTTTGCAACACGCATTTTCAGTCCAAGTTGAACCAGGATTGGCAGCCGTGATATAGATAAAATATTATTATAATAATAAAATAAATAAAAATGTTTCACTGTTAAGATATTTGAAATTCCTATGAAACTCTGTCATTATTTGTGATGCAAGGAAAATGATTCTACAGGGAGCTAGGTTTCGAAAATCGATCCTGTACTTGATTATGGATAAAACAAGGAAAAAGATTTTTGAAATGTTTCCAATTTCCAAAACCCCTGGTAGTGTGGAGCTGACGGTTCTAAGAAGCTGAAACGGTTTTTGAAATTGGTTTTAGTGCTATTGTGAATAAGACCTTTGTTAGCTAGAGCTAATGCTTGCTAGCGCTCCACCTACTCCTGCTCATCCATTGTTAGTTACAGAATTTGATTCAGTTGAAAACAATAACAGACTTCAATGACTCAAATGAGCAACCCGAAAACGAAAAAAGCTTAAAACAAAAAACCAAACACTAGAGGCTATGTACAACGCAGAAAGCAACTGATCATAGCTCTGCCAGCACGGAGCAGCAGGCATTAGGGCTCAAGACTCAGTGAGGATCAATGATACTAGGCTGAATAAATGCCACAACTGATTAGCTCTCAACTGAAAACAGGTGAAACATATAATCACATAATTCAGAATTTGTGTTGATTTATGTCGCCCTCTGGCTACCAGCAGGAAGGGGTGCAGCTTGGATCCTTACAACTTGTATACATTTTTAGGAGGGACACTCATCTACAGATGAATCAAGCCAGCAAACATGTCATTGTGGGCCCAATATGGGCTTTCTGTGGGCAGTGTGGGCTAGGGTTAGCCCACAGAAAAACCCATACTGGCCTACTGTGGGTTAGCCCATCAAAGCCCCCATCAAAGTGCCACTGTTGGCCCCCTGTAAGCTTTCATTGGGCAGTATAGGCTTAGACTAGGCCCACAATGGGTTAGCTGGAGACAGTCCTGGCTCAGACTAGGCTATGTTAAAGTGTGAGGTGGTGTATTGAGTGGACCCAGGTTCAGACTACAAGACTGAGGCAGAGATGGTGGCAGGGAAAAAAGAAAGATTTAATCGAATTGATTAAAATAACAGAAACACTGAACAAGGCTAAACAAAGGGAAGATAAAATAACCCAGAGATGAGACTCCAAAATAACAAAGGCTGTAACACCAAAAACAAAGACCTTAAACAGGAAACAAACAGGTAACAAAGAAACAAGTAATCTATCCAAAATACCAAACAGACAAAACTTTAGGAAGCAAAATAAGGGCTTTGACAAGAGTCCAGGAAAACTCAAGACTGAGCAAAGTCAGGAACAAAAGACATGGAATAAATAGAGAAAACCAAACAAGACACGGGTGGAACAGATGACACTTAGTGAGGCTGAGTAATCAGGACAGACACAGGTGAAATAAAAGGTGAAGGGTGAGTACTGGCGGCATCTAGTGGATGATGCCGGAAGGACCTGGGCGAACCCTGACATAGAGGTTCCTCAGCGTGGTATTGTAAGACATTGTAGTCTACCAATAAATGAAGATCTTTGTTATTGAGAAAGCAGAAGTCGAGTACTATGCCATGGCATTGCATATGTCCTCAGACTCACAAACACATTCTGGTCACCTACCAGGAGCAACACTGTAAATTGCCACTCTCTGCGTATACATACGAACACAGGCTAGTTACCATTATCAGATTGCCACCACCTATGAACTTCTCTTTTTTCTATTTTATTTATTTTGTGTTGCATGTTAATATGTTAAAAATATTATTTTTTGTTTATTTTCATTAATTTCTTTATACGCCTTATGGACCCCAGAGCAATGTCAGTCTTGAAGGTGTGGAGCTGAAACCAAAAAACTGATTACACCTGTAACAATTCAGAAGGCTAGAGAGAAGGGTATGAACTAGGGCACAACGACAACAAAAAGATAGGTCAGATGCAGCACTTCAGGAGAACACTGACCCAACCACTAGTAAGTGCTTAAGTGCCTAAAATGTGCTTTGTCGGCCTGTTTCTGTTCAGCTGTTGTGACTCATAATGTTAAATCAAACTTTCAGACAGCCCTGGATCATCTGCAACAGCAGAGGTTGGGATGACACTGGCAGGAAATCCGAAAACAGAGCGAAACCATAATAAGTTCAATATGAAATCTTTTCTTCGTGTGGTTTTACATGGTCCTTATCTTGTCCTTACAATGCCCTCTTTGTTGTCTACTTATAACTTCTATTTTATAGTAGTTGGAGACCACACACTGCCTCATTTTTCTGCATTTCTGTCCCAAAACACGGCACAGGGCAATGCTAAACTAGTATGGAATAAAATGATTGACAAGGCGGCGCATTTCTACCCGGCCAAGCATGCAGACATCCGAGAGAGCAGCTCTGAGTACAGAGCAACTGGGCATCAGATGTTTGCCAGGTATCTATGAAGATAGCATGAAGCATGAAGGGACAGAACCATGGGCAAGCAGGTTTTATTTTTTATACTTGCCACCCAAACGTGTAAAGATCCAGTAACCACCCGAATCTGGAATGTTCAGTTGTCTACAGCCACGTTCCATGCACAGATCAACCTGCAAATTCAGAAGAGCTGGGAAATCCACGGTTCTCCCCCTGAAACGTTCTATCCCAGCAGCTGCTTCTTTTCACACCACATACCGAGCTAAGCTTGCACAAAGTTTTTCAGAGGAAGTCCTTACATACGCGGCTTTAACGTGCAGTAATACAAGCACCCTTATCGGCACCCTCATCTTGCGGGTTGCCCAAGAGCAATGAAGCGCGGATCTCAATCCGACTGAACGCTCCCATACCCAGGGTGACGCAGGTGCCAATTGTGCATCGCCCTGTGTGGAGCTACCAGCTACAGTCAGCACTGGCACGGTTCAGATTTGATCTGAGGTCGTTAGACTCATTCATGCTATCAGCAACATAACCAACACCATCACCATTGCGACACACACAAATGCACAAAACAAACAAGCATAGGAAGAGTACACAAGATACACTGAAGAGTTGCAGAAGGAGTACAAGAAAGCAAAGCCCAATACTAGGTGCCTGCTTATGCTACTGAAAGAAACCTTCCAAACCAGGAGGGTGCGATGCCTTGACCAGGATAAATATGTCCCTTCGTTACAATGTAATAAACATGTTAGTGTTTCAATCGAAACACTGATGCGTTTAAATTGAAATTCTAAACGCTATTATGTGTTTAAAAAGTGTTATAGAAAAGTGTTTAGCTACTGTACAAATCTTAAACATTTGGTTTTACAGTGCACAAAAAACCAAATAAAACATAATAGAATCTTACAAGAAAATGCTTATGGGTTACATTACAATAATGGGAATTATACATGTAGTTTTAATGTTCTTGCATGGCTAGATGAAAGCACGGAAAATTCCACATGACTACTTGCGCAGGTGTGGTAAACTGGCTGGCGAAGCCGAATGTGAAGTAATGTGGACAAACTTGTATTCCTCTCCAACAACATGTTATACTATACCATGAGAAGAATACTACATACTACATACTGTAGAATACTACATACCATGGGAAAGTAGACCAGTAAGACCAGTCCTCTCCCCAGTGTGTAATATAGGGTAATCATTTGTTTTATTGTTGTGCAGGAAATGACTGAAGACAAACGTTTGCTTTTTCATCTTAAAGAATTAAAATCTTAAATTGTTTAATTTGTGTTCAAAGAGAAATACAGAAGTAGCCTACTATCCTTTTGACGACGAGATGTCAGTTATTATGTACAAAAACCTGAAAAGTGTGACTGTGTGCATTAATCAGGGAGTAAACAGTGTACTTACAATGCATAAAAACTAGAAAAGTGTGTGTGTATGTGTGTGTATCTTACCACTCCCCCTGGGCAGTGCCACCCCAGACAGGGCCTCCAGTACGGAGCTCTTGCCGGAGCTTTGGTCTCCGATCACAGCGATGGCGGGCAGAGCCAGGTCCTTCTCCACCCCCAGGGAGCGCAGGGAATCGATCAGGTCAATACAAGGACGCACCTTCTCTTCATAGTGCTGGTTTAGGGTGCTACCCATTTTATTCAGCTGATCTTCTGTTGAGTTTGTCATGTAGCTAGAACAAGAGGGAAGAAAGTTGAAGTATCCTGCAGATTAAAATATAGGGCGGATGAGCATGCTTAAAAATAGTGCATAGATTCAATCTGTAAAGTGTGAAATACTTTCTTTCTCATGAACGATGTTCATTCTGGATCCAGGTTAACAACGTCCACAGTTGTGGCCAATAGTGTTTAGTTGACTAACCTAGACCATGGCTGTGCTAACTTTGGTTGGGAGTCTGACAGGATGATGCATAAGCCATCATCTGCATCTCACTTGGGCCGGCGGGAGGCGGGGGTTGTCAGTTCTCTCAATAATGTCATACATTGCTCAACAGTGCCTCCCCTGGTGGAACCAGGACTTACAATCTGCCAATATCCAGAAGTGATGGCCACATATCTGTGTATGAATTTGTTTGCAGAATGAGTACAAGAACGAGTAGTTTTCATTGAAAACAACAAATTTAACTAATCACGTACAGGTGTGCACATTAATTCTTCATTGCAGAAGACATACCAGACTTGTTTGACGAACTGATCGTTCAACCCGTATGACATGACATTTCCTTATTATTCTTAATTTCATAGACAGATAACTAATTTGGAGCATTCTGTGTGCAAGCATTTTTTTGTCATTTGAATAAAAGGCCCGTTTAAACAAATAGGTTATATTTTATTTTTATTTGTTGACTGTAATTAAGCACAACTCATGATGAATAAGGTTTAAGAAGGCATTGATTAAAGAAAAAAATGATCTGACGTAATTCCGCAAAACGAATGATATCTATCTTGTTTTATCAAAACCAAAAAATTAAACAAATGACTAGCCAATATTTTAAATTATACCTGTCATAGCATCGCCAAACTCTTCGCTTGCTGTTCATTGAGCACTTCCTGTGATTCTATTGACTCATGACTTTTACGTAGCAAATTTTTTGACAAAATTATCAAAGATCAACTAATTTCACATCAATGCATTTTATCGACTACATTTTATGAGAAAACGATAGCCTGTATCTACTTAGCCAACGTAGCCTATATCAGCACTTTCTCTTTCAAGCAGCCATTAGCCTAGAACAAGTCACGGTAAAGAAATCAGCATCTAGGGCTAAAACAACACATTTAGGAAAATTTTGTGTAATAAAATGGCCATATCAAACACATTTCAAACACATTTCTTTCAAACTAAATTGTTTAGAATAAAATCGAAACGAAAACAAAATTTTGTTAAAAATTAGGGAAAGTGTTTGGTTCTTTGGCTATTAAATATTCTGTTTAATAGCCAAAGTTACGCTACTGATTCGGTGAACGAATATTTTTAGTGAACTGATCCTACTGATTCAGTAGGCTACACTGAAATGAACTGTTTTGCCCTAATACCACATCTGTTGCTTACGGCGTTGTCGCCGTTTTTAGTACAGTCTGGCTTGATTGACAATCCCTTTATTCAGCGGATGAGAGTATAAGCTTTCTAACGATGTATAACATGTGTAATTCTGCTTTTTGAATAGCGTTTTATAGGTCAGCGTAACCGAAAATGTTCTCATCGTCCATTCACTGCATTCACTATGTGGTAATGGAACTGGAATTTAGTGTAGATAGGGAAAAGCGCATGCGTGGAACACCAGACCGACGCGGCACAAGTCCGCAGCTGTCCGCGGAGGCGGAACGCGGAAAGTATGGAGCAGCCTGAAGAAGGGGAAGCTAAAAGGATAGCTACTTAGGTAGCGTTAATAAAATTTCAGGTAATTTAGCTAACGTTAGCTGTCATGTTTAAACCATTTATTTATTTTTTGCAGGCTCTGGTTTAAACTCGGTTAATTTCTGCATCAGCTTCACCAGAAGCCCCCAGCCAAATGCAAATGCCGTTTTTCAGAAACCGTTATAACGTTGTCGCTACACTGAAGTAGCAAGCTAGAGCTAGACTAACGCAGGTAGACATAGGGTGCTAAAATAATCATTTGACATGCTTAAATCTAATGTTTTTAGCTAGCTACAGGCATTTTGTTAGCGTTTCAGGCTTCGATTGCATATTGTGGCGCCGATTGTTTTCCCCTCCGGTGAACGTGGATTTCAGAGCATGACGCGTTGCGCTCTGTCTTTATGCCAAGTTCTCAGGGAGTCCCAGCGCGAGAGAGCTACGAGGGGGAGGAAGAAGGAAGAAGTGCTCTCTGGGCGTCGTTGCTCGCGCAAATACGCTTTTGTAGTACTCTGAAGCTATGCATAAAATGCCGTCTGTAAAAATTCACACTACATGTCCTCCCCAATAAATTACGCATATGCGTCTGACTGTTCAGAAACACACGTGACGCTATTTGTAGCCAACGTTATGGCCCCATGAAATGGGGGACTATACCGTAACTTCTATATGGTGAAACACAATGTATAGAATAAAAGCCGAGAATGTGCACTTGAACTACACGGAATCGTTTGAATACAATCTAAAATTGTGAACCAAATCAATAAAAATGTCCCTGTCCCAAACATTATGGCGCTCATTGGAATACGTTTATATCGCTGGTAAAGTTTAGGTTATTAGCCCTTAGTGCCGCTCGCTAGATTCTATGAGTAGGCTATGCACGGAAATGAATGAATACCGCAGCCTAGAGGAGTTCTACCTACTTAATATCTGTTTTCGTTAATACTAATACTAGTAATATACGCAGTATTATTGGCCTATCACGTAATTCTCTCCTCATGGATTTTATTGGAGAAGAAGATGCGGGTGATCTTGAGATTTACATAGGCTAGTTATAGCCAAAGAGGGCACAGTATTATATAATTCTGTACTCATACATACCGATTCAATAATGTGCTATTAGGTCTAATCATAATCAGTAAGTTTTTCTCAGATTCTTACATCGGCTCATAACCTACCTGTTCTTCAAGTGATGCTGCTCCTAGCTTTCTTGTTCCGAAAGTGAAGAGCGGCTTTGAGCCGATTCCCCTAACTTGTCTAGGCGAGTGTGCTTTCGGGAAAACGAAACCTAATGAGAGCACACACTAATCCAGATATTTACACTGAATACAGTTATTTTCTGTGCTACTTCACTTAATAATCGGGTTTCTTTCTAATTTTATTCTGTATTTTTGTTGTCGTAATTTGTTGGTTTTATCAAGTTGTTTTGCATTTTTCATAGATGGTACAGATCCATTTTTGCACATGGTAAAATGCACAGCCCACGTTTGAAATTAATTTGCTGTTGTATGATTAATAATGCTGATTGTATGATTAATAATGATATGGATCAAATTTTCCACGTGTTGATTAGATCGGATTATTGCCCTCTGAACTGACACATTGATCCAGATAAATGTATCGTTACACCCCTAAAAAATAGCCCATATTAGTGCATTAAAAAAATTAATTACAATACGAACAGTTTAAGAAAAATCTGTTTCATATTCCACATTCTTATTTGAGTAAGCAATTAATAAAATATATTGGTGACTTACAAGCTGTTAATTTTATGTGCGTAATTGTATGTGCAGTCTGAACTTTTCACATTAAGCACAAACTTGATAAATCTTGAAGCTAGTATAGGAAATAAGCACATGTCCAGATATACACACACATTTTAGAAATGAAAGCATGGGAATGCAGTGCCATTCTTTCTCTGCCTCAGAAGAAATTGCTGATCTTTTTCTGGGCCAGCGTGAGGCGCTCCAGGCGGTTCTGCATGTCGATCCTCTTGCGGCTGACTTCCGACTCCTCGCGCAGGATCTCATTTACATTACTTCCATCCATCAGGTTAAGCATCTCCCTGCACAACATCCGGCCCGACTCCTTCAGCAGGAAGTAGCGGATCAGCATCGGCACCTGGTCAGCCAGCCGCTGGACAACAATCTGTGGAGCGGGGAAGGGAGGAAGGGATATTTTATGGGATTGGAAAACGATAATGTGTTTGTAATAATACACAGCCCTGGGCCATGTCTACTTTCAATTCGTCATGGGGGTGGGGGGGGGTTGGGGTCCGTTTTGAGCTTTTTAAACTTTTCTTATCAGACCACAGAACGTCTTTAGTAGTCAGAATGACATTAGACCTCATAAATTCATAATGCATTTCATCAATGCATGATGGAATTGAAAACTGTCAGCATGAGTGGTGATCAACAGGATTTACAAGACAAACTTTGCAGGTTTTATTATTGCAGTAGAAAAACCATACATCTGCTGGAACTGTACATCATCTGAAGACTACCCAGTATAGAATGATCAACTGTTTAAACAACTTCAAACACGTCTACGTACTGCAGCAGGTCTTCTTCCTGACTCACCTCATAGTAGGCCCTGAGCATGGCCGGGTACTTGGACCTGCTATCGAAGTCTGCACAGTTACTGTCAGAAGCCTTCTCCCCGCCTGCAACCATGCATTCATTCAGGCTTTTGTAGTAGATGCCGTCCTGTGTGTAGACTAGCTGCTCCATTTCAAATTGTTCCAAGAGCCTCTCCTGCACCAGGGACTCCTGTGTTGACTGTATGTTGTCTATCTTGTTCTGGGGATGGTGGGGAGATCGAGGGGGAAAGAGCAATACGTTCAGAGCAGAGGGACCCAGACTTTTACATCACAAAATAACCACCCTGTGGTTTGACACATTTATCCAAAACATGTTACCACCTGCAGTGCAGTGGCAGTTTAACACATTAACACAAGTAGCATGTCTAAATCATTATGACATTACATTATATTTTTAGGGTCATATGGCTGTTTATTTCATTAAACATGTTTAATTACTTTAATCATCTGTATGTATGGTTTCTTAATAAATTGAAAGGCTTACATATTTTTCATTCCAGACCCCAGTCTACAGTTTAGTTACATCAAATTCATCAGTTACTCTTTTATTATCACAATTATACATTCATTTTCAGAACTATTAATCTGAGGCTTTTTTGTGAGATTGAAAAGATAATTATAGGATCCAATGACAAAATAATCTGTGTCAAAAGACACTTCAGGAGTCCTGTAAAAAACTCATCCTACAAAGCGGACTTCAATTTTAAGAGTTTGGGTTTTGGATCAGCAGTAGCTAACCAAATCTAGGTCCTGGTGAAAGAGAGGGTTTTATTTCACCTTAAAATCAGCAACCAATTTAGACCCAAGAATCTAGGTGTGCAGTTAACTGTGTAATTCACTGTTTTAATTGATCAATTTCTGGTATGGTGTGTAGCAACAAAAACCAGCACACCTTGTGGCTCTACAGGACCAGGATTGGCCATACCTATTCTAGATTAATACAAGCGTTAGAATAAAATGTCGCATGGTGCATGATTTACCAATGAAACGCACTGAAGAAAAGGATAAGTCGGGAAGGAGGCTTTAGCCACTTCGGTAAATTGCTGCTGGACCATTTCTGGTAATGAAACATTAAAGAACACAAAACAATGAACACAGAAGTAACATTTTTCACCCACCCACCCATTCATGTGTTATGATGTCACAAACTGTAGAAATTAGGCCACTGCATGCACATGTTATGATCTCGCAGAACTTTACAAATTAAGGCAACCATACACATGCACAAATTATGATGACACAGAACTTCAGCAATCAGGGTGCCCGCAAACTGTGGAATGTTACTGTGGTCATAATTTATCTTAGATAATATTAGAGAATTTCAAGACATACACAGTAGATTATATAAAGATGAGGATACAATGTATTTATTTATTTATTTATTTATTTATTTATTTATTTATTTTCACAGGAATGATTGGGATTCAAAATTTTATGCAAGAGAGTCCTGGCCTAGACAGCAGCACAAAAAGTTCCAAAAGTTAAAAAGCCCAACATGACAGTTAAAACAGACAGTCACATACATCAGATCATGAATTTACAGTGGTCAGCACCACATGCGCATTCAGTGATCAAGCAGTCCTTAATCCTGTTTTTGCAAAATTCCATACTTATAAAATGGTCTAATTTAAGGTGCTGTAGCTCACAGCAGGATGAGGGACCCAAGTTTTTAAAAGGTTTTTCACCAAAAACAGCATGGGTTCAAGGGCTCAACAGAAAATATCAGTGTCTTTTTGTTTTTTGACATCACTGTGCAACTTTTGCGCCATCTGATGGTGTGCAAAAAAATAACTTGTCCAGTCTTTGCAGGCAGAATATATTAGTCTTATACTATCTGCCCCCTAGTGGTACAAGTGGTGAAATGTAGAGGAGAGACTCAACTAACAATAAAAATATGATGAAAGCATATGCCAGTACAAGCATTGGTAAGAATATTCATGAACCCAGCTGAAGTCAATGACACTTTTAGCACACTGTAGATAGAGCGAAAGATTCACACCCTTGATAAAGATGAGCAAAAAAGGCTGTATAAATACAGTACATTGTATGGTCATCCCACCTACATGTCAATAGGCTTTCAGGAACAGTTGTTAGTAATAAGTCTCTATTGAGGGCAATCTACAAGAATAAGCATCTGGAATTCTGTAAATGGCATTATAACTTTGAATGGAAGCAGGTGTTATGGTCAGGCGAGCTAAAATTGAGATTTTTTTTCCAGAAAGGCAGCACCACACAGCAATGGAAGACAGACACTTATGCTGAAAAGAACATCATACCTATGGTGAAATATGATAATGATCTTTTATGTTATGGAATTATTTTCATCTACTGGTCCTGGAGCACTTACGGTCAAGTTAAGGTCAATGAAATTATGAATTCCAGTGACTACTAAGAAATTCTGGACAAAATTCTGGTTCCCGATTCCAGGAAGCTCAAACCTGGCAACAAATAAATCTTTAAGCAAGACAATGAATCCAAGCATAGCTCTAAATAAACCAAGAAAAGATTTACACCAAAAATCTTTGTTTTACAATAGCCATCTCAGGCTCCTGACCTGACTGTTGTTTGAACTGAAAGGGCAATCCAGAAGTGCTGACAGAAGGACCTGACTGATCATGAAATATTTTGTATGGAGAAATGTACAGAAAACTATAGATCAGTGGTAACCAACCCTCTTCCTGGAGATCTACCATCCTATAATTTTTCACACCAGCCCTAACAAAGCAGACCCCATTCAACAGCTAGAGATGTAATTGAGCTGCTAATTAGTAGAATCGGGTATGCCAAATTAGGTTTGAAATTAAAACCTACAGGATGGTAGATCTCCAGGAACAGTGCTGGTTACCACAGATTAAGACTCAATAGTGTTATCCTTGTCAAGGCAGCGTGCACAAAGAACTGAAACCAGGGCTTGGATTATTTTTGGGGGAATTGTACAATTAATAATATGAAAATAGAATATTTCCTATATGTTTGATAAATAAAATGTAGCTCTGTACTAATTTATTTTATGATGTGTTTTTGTTCATTTTTATCAACAGAATAAATTTGGAAAATGAAACTTTTTATATATTTACAATCTTTGAAATATAGTAATATATTATGGGAAATTCCCAGCAGGTACCAAGGGGGGTACATTTCCTGAATGCATAGTGTGTTCACTCCACATCAGAAGACATAGTCCCTAGGCAGTATCCAGGCGATACAGTTTGATATTTAAATTTCAAATGGATGTCAGACGATAATAGTGAGTTTTGTTGCAATCGACCATAACCCCTTGGGCTTATCAGCCATTATGACACACACCATACCCACTTGGACTGATTTCCACAAAACCTGATATTTTACCTAATATCTGTCCAAAGACCATGTGCACATACTTTCATTTCAATCAGTCATTGATATATTTTTCCATAATGTGTACCACCCCCATTGGTCAATTTTGAAGTCCTTTAGTTGTCGTGTGAGGAGTCCACCCTTGTACATGTACTTTGGGATTCATGATGGTAACACACACTGTTACAGAGTTATAACACATATGGTCATAGGTCAAACCCTTTTTCAAGTTAGTAGTCAGTGGTGGCCATGCTGTTTATCTGATTGGGCTAGTTTATATGTGCAATTTAGTTCAATAACACTATGCAGCAAATTTGCCGCAGATTGGTCCACAAACTAAAGAGCCATACGCAAAAAAACTGTTTTTCCAAAAATTGTAAATGGTGGAACATTTATTTCAATTTTTCTTTTAAAGATGTTAAACTTGGATCTTTAATTATAGCACCACTTACTGGTCAATTAGGGTTAGATTGAATAGACCCATAATGGCCGACTTGCCATATCGCCTCTATCATTTACCATCTCGTGGAAATTACTATCTGAAATTTCTGCCATTCATTATTTCTGAGACTTTTTCCAGGAATAATGTAAAATATTTTGAAAGATTTCCTCATTTTTGGAAAGTTGTATACAAGCAAATTGATCGGGACCATGGAGGACAGCTGAGAGTTGGTTTGGTATGCCTATCACAAAAGCTGTCCAAGGAGATAGTGGGAAAAATTTGTGAACAATAATAAATTCACTGTCAGGTTACAACAGTGTGTTGCTTCATGATCAGATTATTAATTTCGAAAGGCTGTTGCTAAATGGTAATTTTGGAAAATCTGTTTTCCAATAGTGAACTACAATCAAGTTTACCAATCCTAAAAGACAAAGAGGTGATTCTAGGTAGACACCCCACATAATGATTTTCGATTAAACTCAATGCAGGAATAAAAGAGAAACTTCAGCTTCAGCTTGTCATGACAGCAAAAAAATCTGTGTTTTAACAGGTTGAAACAATATCTTTCCAGAGGAATCAGGCTCATTCACACTAGAACAGCATGCACTTTAGAGTGGTGTTGACAGATAAATGAAAGACATTAATGCCCCCTGCCCCCCCGCCCTCCCCCCCAACGCCCGGCCCGCCTAAGCGTTACCTCGGATGATCTTCATCGTCTCCATGGCTGGCCCCTTGAGCTCCACCACCAGCCTCTGGACGACCATCTCAAACACGCTGTAGTTGTTAAACCCTGCCAGCTCACGGCCTCTGTGTTTCTGGTCGTACGCCATCACAACTTCCTGCACCGTACTGTGAACTGGAAAAACGTGGACAAAAAATATATGTGAAATGCCGCACTATGGGCAGTGTCTCTTCTTTAAGTGATGGCAGCAAGGACTACTTTTATGGTCACAGAGAAATTTCACTTCATAAAGTGACCTGTACTCCGTCCCATTAAAACACTAGAGACCTCCCTTTATTTATGCTTTTCCAAATATATATTGTAGATCTAGTATAATCAGATATATATAATAAGTACTCAAAATGTGTGAAAAGAGCAAGCGCAGATCTGATAAATTCTATTTCATGCCACTGCACGCAAGTTTCTTTTAGCCAATATCTGGACAGATCCCACTGGTACATGAAAATAATGTTGGTGTAATTCTAATGCTGGGGAAGTTCAACTTCAATCATTCTTTTTAAATAAGTACTGAACTTCATACATGTTTCTTTGGTCCAATCCAGGTGTTCATTCCATTTTTTAAATTGAGATCGCAGAAGGATGAACAGGTTCTCTTCGCTGACAAGCTCCCCTGTGGACAGTCGGTTTATCTTGTCATTGAACAGCGATAGTGTCTGCAAAGCAAAGGGACAGGACGTTAAATCAAAGATTATACAGCACTCGCCAAAGTCTGACTAGTTTTTTCAAAATGTAATCCATATTACAAAGTCTGATTCTCAGCTCCTCATTCCTTTTTGGTTTTAGGTTGTTAAGAACTTATTGTAAGCTATAAGTACATGCGAATGAATGATCATGAGAACAGGTAAGTTCACTGTTGACAGTTGTGCATAATGCTTTGTGTTTGTGCACTTGTATTTTTATTTAGTTTAGTCACTTGCTCTGTATAATGGCATCTACTAATGTTCCTGGGTACCAACCCCCATAATGTATCATGAAGCAGTTAAATTGCTGTATATATCATGGTTTTATACAACCCACAAAGATAATATGCATACTAGGTCAGGACATACGTGTTTTTGTAAACCAATTATTCTTCACTGTAAAGGGCATATTTCAGTGCTTGAGGACTGTTTTAAATGAACATGAATTCATCTGAATTGAAATTGCAGAGGGTCTATTTCTTAAGGGTGAGGCAGTTTTAATGATAAAGTTGGAGGGAGAAGTGTGTCAGTGTGTGTTATATGTGTGCAGAGATTATGATCATGGGGCGGGGGGGATTGTGATTACAGAGACCACCTCTGCTTTACAGAAATGTAATCGCTGCAGCCAAAAGGCACTTAAGGGCTGACAGGGCAAAGAGGCAGGGGCTCGAGCAGTTGGGCCCTAGCTCTTCACGTGCCTGAGATGGAGAGTGAGGTGTGTGGGTACTCACATCGATGAGGTAGCTCTTCCTCTCGTGAGGTTCCAGAGGCGGCCCACTCTCACACAGACTCAGCTCCTTCCTGGTGTCCCACAGCTGCTTCTTAATTTGCTCAGATATGAGAGGAAGGGATTTCTGGGAAAAGGCAATGAACACAGTCAGACAGTAACACTTAATATACATGTTCTGATAAGTAACATGACAATGATGCACTCATGCAAAGGAACATTGCAATTCTGTTGCATTCCTGCATTTTTGTACTACCTTCCCAGTGTCATTCATACATCCAAATATACTGTAGGTAGAAGGAATTGCAATTTTGGTTGGAAAGAAAACCATCATACACTGTGGTTCTCCAGGACTCATGTTCATGACATTGAGGCAAATATACTCCTGGTGTCAAACGCATCCGAGTATATGAAACACTAAATGTCGTAGGTTGCCAGGTTTAATGGCGAAACTCACTTTGATGTGGTCAACGAGGTCCTGGGTCAGTTTTGTGGCAAGACACTGTGTAGTGGCTTTCTCTTCATACAGAAGACCACTGTGAAAAGAATGAGTTTCAGTTACCAAATGGAAACACATGATCCAATATTGTGGACAGTCTTTAAAACAATTGTCTCCTTATTTCGACAAACCTCAAATACAAGGCATAAGCTTCAACATCCATAATGATTCACCCATCATCATTTGCTACTCACAAAATTGGCAGCATCCTCTGCTCTCTCTCTGGTCACATAACCTCTTTGCCTCTTGTGAAAACTACCAGAAATCCACTGGGATGCTGTTTACCCTCAGCACAGTGAGGTATCTCAACATGGCCTTTATATCTCTCATGCGCACATACTTACGATGTGCTAAATGGATGAATGTAATTTAATCAATGCTGCTATCTTTCTTCTGTCATACCTGAAGTACTCATGGCGCCTAAAGAAATCTCTCTCGATTCTGGTGGCATCAGATAGGGAGATCCTGTCGTTGATCTGCTTCTGGCCACGGCACTTCACAATGATGTAGCCCTTGCTGAGAGGGATCACTTGGTTTCGGACAATGTCTAGAACATTCTTCTCTGTCCCTTTGTCGACCAGGTCTGGCTTGGTCAGGATTGCTTTTCAGAGAAACAACAAAATCACCATGAGTTAATTTTCTCATTAGTCTTTGAGGTTTAAAAGAAATTCATCAACATTCGCTTCGAGACGTTATTGGACAGAGCATACAAGAGACACTGGCCCTTTCACATGGCTGAGGAAATACTGTACTGTGCTTATGTATTTGTTCCTCTGACAAAACATCCATGTCATGAGTATGGTACTTCAATTACCACTGTTAAAAATAAATACATTAATTTCTTCACAAACAGTTTAACAAGTTAATTTAAGTAATTTATAAACTTGGCCAACCATATTTGTGGATCTAAAATGTAATATTAGCCAAAATTAGCAACTGACACGATTTGCCAGAATCCAGGCCAGCATTTTTGAAACAAAATATATAGTAATAATGCAATAAATAGGGTTTAATATTAAAATTTTGATTTACTGTGGACACAAAAAGTGAAGAAATTGAAGCATGAATACTTGAAAAGGACGCAAACCTACAAATGGCAAGGTAGTTCTGTAAATAGACAATCAGCCTTCCTGCTTTTCTTACCCAGAGTCCTTTTCCCCTCAGGATCAACTTCCTGTGCCATCTTCAAAGCTTCTGTTGTTGCAATGTCAACATTACATGGAACCACAACTAATATAATGGTTTCAGTCTTCCCAATAAAATTCAGGATGAGTTGTTTTATCTGAAATTACAAAAAAGGAAGCCTTTTCATTTAAATTCTGAAATGTGAATTAAGCCCATTTTACGGAATACTATTAAGTTGCATTAATCTTCTGCAACCATTCAATTTTGGAGCAATTTCTGTACAGCCTTGACACTTTGTGGTTCCTTATTTCTTTAATATCTTCTAAATCAAAATAAATCAGTTTTCACTAGTGATGATTTATATATTTTTTTGCTGATTCCAATTCAAATCAATTTAATGGAAGCTCACAGAAAGAAAAAGTTGGCTTCATTGCAACTTTATTTCTCAGGATTCTAAATTTTTTTCAATTCTTCAATTTTTGCAATTCTAACTGTTCTTTCTGCAATTGTGAGTTTACTTCTCACGTAAATAAACCAATTTCATGTAGGATGGTCACAGAATGAAAATGAACAAATGCAGTGCATCGCCTCTTTCAGTTTCACATAACTTCAATTGCAAAAATAGTGCCATCAGCTCGAATATGCTTTTTCTTCAAAGGACATACTAGCTAATATCTAAGTGAAATTCATCTAACACTTCAGGACTGAACTGAAATAGGCCCACTGGCAACGATACTGGAAACTGTGACATCTTCTGTAGCTAGCTAATGCACTTAAGTTGCTTCGTTCAAGGATTGCTTTCTATACTCACATAAACTCGCAGATGCAAGCATTCCAAGATTCAGAATTCCAAGAAATAAAGTCGCAATTAAGCCAACTTTTTTGTTTCTGTGGCGAAAACGAGTTTCCATGCAATTCTGATAGATCGTTCTGAACTATTTAGTCAGGATATATGACTGGTCCATAAATACATTATGTTGTGGACACTACTGTACCAATTTAGCTACAGTAAGGAGAACATTATAACTTCAACCAGCACCACTATAAACCACTGAAAGGCATTCTGAATGTGTTTATTTGGTTGCTTTTACAATTTATATCAAATATGCATTCTTGTGGAAACCCATTCAATTTAATATGATCTGGAAGTATGCCTACATTTCATCTGTGACTCCACACCAAATGTATTATTGTACATGCAAATTGAAACTAAAAGGAAAACTAGGGATAAAACATTAATAAACAATTAAAAATAAGAAACATGCATGTCCAAATGAAGGGGAAAAAGTATTCAATATAAATTCACATGTTGCACCCATGATAGTCAGCAGCTATCCACACACTCGCATCAGTCTTCAGTACATTTATTTTGAGTGCCTGTGTTTAAAAGTCACTGCTGGATGGCTCATTTCGTAAAGGCATCGACTATGGTGCATAGATGAGCGTTACAGTCTGGGACTGAATCCAGATTGTGCCAGTGCTGACTGGCCCGTAGCTCCATAGTGCAATACACAATTGAAAGGGTATAGGAGGCTTCAGTTGGTTAGGGGTCCGCGTTTCCCCGGGTGGTTACGGGGTGATAGTGTTACCAAAGAAAATAAGAAAGAATCGTTGGACAGCAGCTGCACGCAATGTTATTAATGTTAATGTCATTAGGATTAGGATATACTTAATTGCGTGCCACAAGTCTATAATTTTATTAAGCAAATCCAACAATTTTATTTATTTAGTAAATCCAACTATGTTTTTTTTGAGTCTGCTTGACAATACTGCGTACAACCACAACCACTAGCCAACATTTTGTGTGTGTGTGTGGGTGTGTAGTAGAGTTCTACAGCTAGGTGTTGGGCAGAGCTACTAGCTTAACTACCTTTGTTTTCCAGTACCACATGTGTAGCTTATATTTCTAACATCACGTAGCTACAATTGTAGGCTAGCAGTATTGGCATAAAAGTAAAATCGTTAGGCCAGCATCATTTGTGAACAAAGAAAATCCCATTTTAGATTTAAAACACTATTGTCCATCGGATATTGAAAGCAAAACCTAAAAGGGATCAGATCATGTCATCACCACGATTTCTCTGCGCCAATTGCATTGGCAAAGTTTGTTACTATCACGTAAAAATACAAGCCGAAGTGTATAGAAACCTGTATTGGCATAAAAGTAAAATCATTACACCAGTATCATATTTGGACAAAATCCAAGCTTTTAGATTCACACCATTATCCATCGGATATTTAAAACGAATTCCCTGCCTAAAATGGACCCAGTTTTTCGTGTTACCATAACTGCTCAGCCCCATATAAGATGCAAGTCATCGTGTTGCTATCACGTAATATTAGACATTTAAGTGACCATACCACGAATGAATGGGCATGCTTAATGTAACAAAGTTCTCAACAGCAGCAGACTGGCCACAGTTCACATCAATCAAGCGTACCTGGCTGTCAGGCAGAAGCAGTAGGGAAATGAAAACAGGAAGAATCAGACACATTTTTAAAAAAAGACGCAGCCATCTACCAGCATGTCCTCTGTGATCGTCCGGTCGACTGTGATCGATGCATTGGGCACCCCTTCTCTACACTCACCTGATCTCCAATGTCTTCTGGCTGACCTTTAACAGGAACCCTCGCAATTCCAGGTAGATCAATCAGGGTGAGATCACACACATCAGGAGAACTGATCTCCAAAGAGATCAGCTCATCACAGATTCCCACCCCTACTCCAGCCAGCTTGTCCTGTGCTGTGGAAAAAGATGGGAAATTGTAATATTTTTGAGCTGTTTCCAAAACTTCTGGTCAGGACACACTGGTGCATCATAAGAGGGGTCCAGGAGGGTTGCAAGAAGCACAAGGAAAAAATGAACTCAATAAATTGCCACTGACTGCACACCAGTCCAATTAAGCTCTGCACTTGTAACTTGGGCTGCACAATTTCCAGCATATAAGTAGTTATTTTGATATATTTTAAAAAATGCATTGCAATTCCATAATTTAACATACAATATTTGTGTGGTTATTATCATCATTATTATTGTCGGATATCTAGTCTTTAGATTATCATCTTTCAGAATATCATTTGTATGACCATAGGAATGTATCTGTTTTCTCCCTGCCCCCTCCCCCTTCTCAAACATGAGAGGGATCATCCTAATTTTTATTCAGTGTGCTGTGGGGGGGCAATTAAGATATGATGACTCCCGGACAGCGTGAGCAGTGCCACACTAACCAGCAGGTGAGCAGAGTGCAACAAGGCATTCAACTAAATTAAAACAGCCGAAGAGTTTAAAGTGAGAAAATCGAGGCATTGTCCAAGTCAAAAGTCCACACCACAAACCTTTAGGGTAAAGGGTAGGTACAGCAGGGTGGAGGATGTAGCTGGGAAGTAGAGAAGCTGAGTTTTAATCCAGTTTAGCTTAAGTTCATGATTTCACATTCAGCTTGAGGTGCAGTATGTTGCAGGCAAACGGAGATGCCTATCGTGACCAATGTATCAGAGGGGGTAAAGAACAGAAGGAGTTGTCGGCCATCAGCATGGGAATGATAAGATATGGGAGGAGCCAAGAGACTTGGGACAGAGAAGATGGATCCAATGACCGGGCTCTGGGGGACACCTAATAACAGTTCCTGAGATCTCTAAACTACACCTCCCCCATGCAACTTGGAAGGAGAGATAGTCGAGGTACAGAGTGAATCAGTTGAGAGCAGTGCCAGAAATCCTGGTGGTAGTCAGGGAAGACAGCAGGAGTTGATGGTCAACCATGTCTAATGCTGCAGAGGCTAAGGACAGAGGACAGAGAAGATACCTTTGTAGCCTGACATTGCTCATTGACTGCAAGTTGGGCAGCCTCATTTGAATAGTCAGCCCTGAAGCTGGACTAGTGAAGGTCTAGAAGGTTGTTCTGTGATAAAAAAGAATTTTTTAAATTAAAGAGAGCTGCAGAGTTGAAACCAGCATGTTCAAGAGTTTTGGTGAGAAAGTTAAAAAGAGACATAGGACGGTTGTTCTGGATGATGGGTCATGGGTGGGTTTCTTGAGCAGGAGGGTAATCTGAATTTGTTCAAAGACAGCAAGGACAAATCCAGGTGATAGGGAAGAGCTCACCGGAGAGGAGATAAATGGGAGGATATCACCAGAGATTGAATGGAAGAGAGGTGTAAGGATGGGATCCAGGGAGCAGAATGGTGGGGATAGCAGGAGTTGATTGAGGTAATCATCCATAAGGGTTGACAAGGCAAAGGGGGGAAGATTGTCTGGAGAGAGGCTCCAAGCTTCACTATTTTGTTTAAGGACTCCATCTTGAAAGAACTGCAGATGTCAGTAATGTTCTTGTCAAAAAAGGTAGCACAGTCTTCCGTAGTGAGGGTTGAACGGGTATTGGAGGGAAAGGATTGTGAAATGAGAAGAAAGTAGAGAACATGTGCTGTACATGGGCTGTACTAAGGGGTATAAAGTGCAGGGAACTGGCTTCTAACCCAAAATATGTAGGTTTGATTCCCAAGTACTTAATCTAAACTGTTTCAGTTTCCATTTCTGGCTGTAAAAATGGATACTGTGTGAAAAATACTAAAAAGTATATCACTCTGCATAAGTTCATCTGCTGAATACCAGTAATGTAACTGAAGATGACACTGCTGAGGAGCAGGTAACTGGATGAGTCAGAAGCATTTCTTGTTCTGAATCTTATGTTTAAGTCTGCATATGCTTTAATTAATAAGAAGTGTGTAATAAAACATGCGAGGAAATCTTCAGGGAAGTAAAGCCATACTGATGTAGAAGAGGGCATCAATAGTCTCATAACATCAAGATTATATTCTTAGGTCTATAGGTTCTGCTGACCTGCCTATTGGCTAAAGGAAAAAGGCAATACACACCATTTATTAAATAAATGATACTAATTACTATTAAAACACTTTCCCGATAAAACTGTGGAAGAAACAAAACAATTTAAATGAAAGGCAAATAGAAACCCAAAAGCAGAGTATTGAGAACAATGCCTAAGTAAAAAAATGAAAGCGATTGAAAATAAGAAATGAGGAAGATGACACAAGACAGAGCCACTTCCTCCCTGTGGTTTATGTGCAGAAGATTGTGTTGAATGATGTGATTAATCATTTGGTGTGTAATGTGTGGGTGGCAGTGTAATATAACAGGTAAGGAACCGGTCTTGTAACCTAAAGACTACAGGTTTGATTCCTGGGTATGACACTGCCATTGTACGCTTGAGCAAGGTACTTAACCTGCATTGCTTCAGTATATATCCAGCTATATAAATGGATACAATGTATATGCTACGTAAAATGTGCTGCAAGTCGCTCTGTATAATGCCTGTATTGTGTCCAAAGTGGCGCATTTCCACACCTTAAAATAGGGAAATGAAAGGACATCACAACCCGGAACTCAGAGAACATGTGCAGTCCCAGCAGTGCATATGTGCAATGGAAAAAAGGGAAGTTGTCACCTTCATGAAAATAAAAATTAAATCCCAAGAACACACGTACCCTTCACATGTAATAGAGCTGAAGCTAAGCAGAGCTGGGCTGAGTTGTGAAACCTAACAGGGGTGGGCCTGAATTGATACTGAAACTAAGCAGGGTTTGGCTTGGATGGAATGCAGCTAAGCAGGACTGTGCTCAGTTATTAAAGAAATCAACTGGGACTGGACTTGGTTTGTGCTGAAGCTGAGAATGTTTGGGCTAGGATGGACTGAAGCTAATCAGGACCGGGCTTAGTCATTAAAGAAACCTACAGGGGCTGGGCTCACTTTCTACTGAAGCTGATCAGAGCTGGGCTTGATTAGTACCTGGATGTGGCACTTTTTATGTCCATAGACTACACGCCACAGATTAAAAAACAATGACAAAGCACAACACTATAAAAGTATGCTACTTCAGCATGTCTGTGGTTCTCATAACTGTGCTGAATGCAGCATGTGACAGTGTGGGAACTAAGTGAGAACAGAGTTATTGATGCAGATGACTGGGGAGTTGTAATGTGGTCATTGTCTTGTATGAAAAGTGCTATACAAATAAAGTCTGATTGATTGATTGACTGATTGATTGTCTAACACATGCAATCAAATAAGCCACTACTGACCTGCTGGGGATGAATGAAATGCAGGTTAGAAACCTGCTTTGGAAAAACCGGTGAGCCTACCTATGTTATTACTGCTAATGAGATATGAACTACCTATTGTCTTACCGATTAAAAAAGCAATAATAACATGTTAAGAAAATAGCACCAACCCTCAGCCACATAGCCTTCCACCAGTGATGGGTCATCAAACTGGATGAACTCGTCTCCGTAGGAGATGGAGGCCTTCCAGTGGATTCCTCCTCTCAGCTTCCTCAGCTTTAGCTCAAGAGGACAGCGGGTCACAATTCCTAAAAAGAGAAAGGAGTTTGAAGCCATGGGATCCATGTACATTACAACACATTTTATTTGGAAGATGCTTTTATCCAAAAGCGACGTACAATACGTGCATACCAAAGGTCATTGAAACAACTACAGAACAGAGATCAAATAAGGTACAGTTCTCGGAACGTTCTTCCCCATAGCCAGGAACATCAGAGATATGATGAAGAGCTACAAAATCAAGATGAACACACAAGTGCAATATGAAAGTGCTAGAAGACGCAAGTGCAATATGAAAGTTCCAGAAGATCAAGATACAAATGTTACATGAAAGTGATAGCCCTTCAGAGGAGTGCAGTGTTAAAGTTGATCAAGGTAGAGTCAGAAGACATGCGTCTTCAGACCACGGCGGAAAATAGGCAGAGACTGAGTGGTTCGTAGAGGAATGGGGAGTTCCACCACTGGGGAAATAGGTGAAAGCTCTGTGGTAGTGTCTATCTGTGTGTGTGTGTGTATGTGTGTGTGTGTCTGTGTGTCTGTGTGTGTGAGTGCGGGGAGGGGGAGTACTTTATGTCTGTGTGCGTGTGTGTGTGTATTTGTGTATACATGTGTGTATGGGGGGAGAAGTGGGTATGTGTGCGTGTTTATGTGTATTGTGTGTGTGTATGTGTGTGCTTGTGCACATCTTACCACTCCCTCTGGGCAGTGCCACCCCAGACAGGGCCTCCAGTACGGAGCTCTTGCCAGAGCTCTGGTCTCCGATCACAGCGATGGCCGGCAAGGCCAGATCTTTCTCGATGCCGATCACTCTTAGGGAGTCAATCAGGTCTATGTAAGGCCGCACCTTTTCATCCAGGTGGCTGTGGAATACTCCTTCCATTGGGTGACTGACATGATGAGAAAGAAATAAACAGAAATTAATTGATAGGCATGACCTTTTTTTTGTGACAGAAATAAATTGTCTGTGAAAACATTCCATTTTTAGAACAATTTTGAATGGACATTGAATGCAAATGCCCCTCACCATTCTTCCACAGCAGTACTGGCATCTTCAAAGTTTTCTGCAGGATTGTCCATTGATAAAAAAAATTATCTGAAATGTAAAAAAACATGATGTCTCTCTGCTCTCACCATTAATGAATGGAAAATGACTTTCAATATTCATCCTAAAACTGTTCTGACTGCTAGACAACAGATTATCTAAACTTGTGCATTTGCTTGTGGAAAAATTAGGACTAATTATTTAGAGACACGTCATATTACCCTTTTAAATAGATAACTGACCAAACATAAGAAATTGAAACATTGGAGCTGAGGAAAATCAGTATTTTATTTTTAAATTTGGAGGAAAGGGTATGTCAACTGAAACATTGGTTACATTTCTCCAATGTGCTATTTTGTTTTCCAGAGTAAAGAAAAGTATCAAAGCAGCCAAACAAATTATCATAAAAATCTAATGTAATTCTGTGTTAAAAATGAAGCACCAGAAATGGAAATTCAATAACAAAGCAGCACAAAAAACCTGTATTTTGCAACACCAAGTTGCATATGGGAAGTGGGTTAGCTTTTTGCCCGAAAGTGTATATTGCCTCTTCCTTTGCGAAGCACAGATGAAACAAACAATAGCAACTAAAACAGCACTAAGGTTGTACCTTTTCTTAAAGTTTTGGAATTACCCCTTACAGGCTTGATAATTTATGCCTGAAATACTTCCCATATTTGCATCTCACAAATTATATTGGTATTTCAAAGAAAATTATTTGTGCTTTTTCAATTTTTTGCAGGATTATGGTTCACTCTTTTTGTGCCACTGCAAGTCGTTCACTCTTGCCTCACTTTATTATTGTACAAATCAAAGATTAGTTTACCCCATAATGTGTCCCTCTACACTCTCCCCTCCCGCATGCCTATCAAACCCTTCCACTTTTATTCTAAGGTCATTACATTCATTGTGCTTTTCAGTTGACTACCATCTTTAAGACTAAAACTCAATGCTCGCTTAGGAGCCACAATTAAGGGCAAAATAAATGTCAATGAACAAGAAAATGTGATAAAATCTTCAGCAAATATAGAATAATCACCTCAGTATGCTATGAGAAGAAACGGAAGATGGGTGGTAAAATACTGTAATGCATTAAACCACAGACTGATATAGATTCTGAACTGGTGGATGTAAAACCTAATGCAGCCGTTCTGCAAAGCGGAAACTGGATATATGGAATCCACTTTGTCAAGGAACTATTGTTGCCCGTTGCCTGTGATTTATTAAGCCTATGACATATTCTACTTCCAAAAGGCACGTCATATATGTTAGCCGAAGTGTATCCTAGCAGTCCTCCAGTGCAGCATATTGAGTGACTTACCTTGTTAGGTGGAGATGTCTTGACAACTATATCTTTTTCAGTGAGGCAAGGAGGAAGTTGAATGCATTTTATATCACTGAGCCAAGAAGAACCGCAAAGCCACAACAAAGGGGTAAGTACATTGATAAGTCACTTGGGAAAGTACATTATCATACCCAATATTGTGCAATTTCTTTACGTCAGGTTTTAGCCTTCGGGGAAATACTCACTACCTTTAAATTGTTATTACCTTACTATACAATGACCAAAGTTCAATTCATTTATACAGCTGTACAGCTAAGATGCTTTCAAAAATAATGAAATGAAAGGTTATAAATATAGAAAAAATATATATATAAAGAGCAGTAATAAATACTTAAAAAATAAATAAAATCTATGTTTGGTGTGACCACCCTTCGCCTTTAAAACTACATCAATTCTCTTAGGCACACTATCCTGCAGTTTTATAAGAAAATCGGCTGGTAGGTTGTTCCGAGCATTTTGAAGAAGTTCTTCTGCAGATGTTGGCTGTTTCGCTTGCTTCTGGCTCTCCAGGTAATCCCAGAGACCCTTGATCAAATTTTTATCTGCAAAGTAGTCTATTACTTAAAATATTACTTTATTTAACAAAATACAAAAATGTATCTGTAAAATTTCATTTTTTGGAAAAATTCATGTTTGTAAATCTCAAATTTGCTCTTTTCTACTGACACACTAATGCAGAAAACAAAAATGAAACATCTAAGACCAAAAATATACTATATATTATATTTAAAAATCTAGGGTGCCTAAGACTGTTGCACAGTACTGTAGTAAATATTGATTCTGAATAATAATCATGCAGACTGTAGTATTATGAATATTGTTTATTTGCTTTGCAGATATAAACAATTTACTTTGTTGAGCCTCCTTAAGATTATGAGAAACAAGGGTCAATTCGTGGAATCAGAGTTGCTACATCCCTTAATGATGTGAAAGTCAGCAAATGTTCCAACCACAAGCAGGCTGCACTGTCTGGCTCGGCACTGTGCATGTGGTTCCAACCACAGCTAATAGAGGGGACAAGCAGTAACACTGAAGAAAGCAAGGCTGAAGGATGTGTCTTATCCAGTCCCTTCAGAACCATATACCTCACCATACATCAGCATTCTTTATATGCCCATAAAAGGTAAAAAAAATATATATATTTTGTGAAAAAAGGGCATGTGGGCCAACTGTGTCCACTCTGTGTATCCTTATCCTACAGTAATAAACCAGTCATTTATTTTGCATGGTTCTGAGGTACACATGATTTACAGGAATCCATCCAACGGTCTTGATAACTTCCACTAAATGAATCAGCAGGATGTAACCACAACAGAACAGATTTTTGTGATGCCATCCGAAACTGAAAGTCTGTATTGGCTTTCACTTTCTGTGCGCCCACAGATGGTGGCATCAGTGACATGGGGGAAGGGCAGAGGGACCACCTCACCAGCAGCGGGAGAAGATTTGGACAGATCCACCTGATGCATCCCCTTTCCTGTAGGAAGCAGAGAAAGGCCATATCACACCAGTGTTTCCAAAACATCTAAACCCCAAGACCCATTCTGTCAGGACCACTGTCATCAAAGTAGCACTTTATTGACAATAAAGGCAATACAGTTATGTTTGGCGGTATGGCTCTGTTCTGGAGCTCTCCCGCCCGCGTGGATAAGGCCGGGAGGCCAGCAGCCAAACCCCCCTAGAGGGGTACACACAGAACAGATCCAGCAGCAAAGCAAGTTCTTAACACATAGGGATGAAGCTGGGGTGGTGGAGGGGATTTACGAAGCAACGTGCAGCGCTTGCATGCAGGAGGAGCAGCCGAATGAGTAGAGGGAGGCTGTTTAAGTAGACCGCCCTGTTAGTGAATGTACTGTGATAGGCGAACATCACTCAGCTGAGCCATCAGCTGATTCACCCGGAGCGCTTGACTCTCGTGGCCTGCCAGAACTACGCGATGCTCCATTTAATGGACAAATAAGTTTTGTGACCCACACTCCTTTTTTAAATTGCAGCATAAAATGTAAATATATTATTATAATGTTAGTTACTGGACTAGTTGAGAAGCTTGCCCAATTTATTAAAAAAAACGGATGTTTAATGCATTCCTCTCCTTTTCTCCCCAATTTGGAATACCCAGACATATTTTTAATCACTGCTCATTGTAGCAAACCTCCGCTATTTGATTAGGAAGCGCATAGATAAGCATGCGCATTTCTACAAGCCATCTGATGTTGGCACCACTTTTCATACCACAGTCAACAAGTTGGGGGCACACAGCACATAGTCATGAGACACTTCATGTGCCTCTCAACAGACAAACGGCAAGGGCTTCATCAACCAGCAGGGGTCACTGGTGGGTGAGATGTTTGTCATCATGGCTGACTGAATCTGTCCAGACCTGGACATCATCAACACTACTTATGTGTCTGTAAATGTGGCTGCTCACCACAGTTGGCACTGGAATGGCACAGAAACAGTGCTCTAAGACGATGAGCCCCAGCTGCCCCTGGAGAAAAAGCACAAGGAATATGAACCCAAATGCACGCCCAGGTCTACCTATAAGCCAAGTTCTATGGTCAGTCAGTTCTGGAGAGTGTGACAATGGAACACCTGATGTTGTAGCTAGCTACATGACAATGAACAGTATGCATACAGCCTACAATCAGTCATTCCTGTCACACTCAGAAAAAATACATTGTTTTATCTAACTCTTCCTCTCCAGCTAGCTAGATTGCTTGCTAGCAAGATAGATAGCTAGCTAGCAAGATAGATAGCGATCTATCAAGCTGTCTCGCTAGCTAATACAGGAGTAAATAAATACATTGGAGGAATGACTGAGTGTAGGCTATATGTTTCACAATAGTCTCACTAACATTGACATTGTTACCACAGATGCATCTTAGCATGCAACTATTGATGCTCTGACATGATCATACAGCGTGTATATACAACATATGCAGTCAAATACTAAATATTGGAACAGTGACACAATTTTTGTTGTTTTGGCTCAATGCTCCAGCACGTTGAATTTGAAATGAAACAATGAATATGACTGTAAGCTTTAATCTGAAGGTATTTACATCCACAACGGGTGATCCGTGTCGGAATCAAAGCCCTTTTTTTATAAATAGTCCCCCCATTTAAGGGAAAGAGAAGTAATTGGACAAATTAAATCTGAAATAAAGTCATATTTAGTACTTGGCTGTCTCACACCAAACTTTTACTTTTTTTGCTTTTTGGTGTGCTGATAATGGAGGCATGGCCCAGCTTAATTGTGGGAGATTAGCTCCAGCTGGTCAGCAGGCCATATAGTCTTGGAAGCTGAAGCACACTCTCTCCCTCTGTCCCTTGCTGCATGGGCATTTTGTTTGTCTGCGTTTTTTTTTTTTTTTTTTTTTGGTTTTCTGCTTTACAAAACTCTAGATCATATTTATACATGTATTGCACTCATACCAACATTTACTGACACAACATTCATTTTGTATATCTTTATTTTTATTAAATTGCGATTCTTTCAATCAATTAAATTAGTTTGTTATTCTTTCAGTTGGTGTCTGGAATCATTTTTTTGGCATTGAGCCAGGCATTTATTTTTGGCATTTACATGACTGTGGGGGCTTGTCTGGGATATTTCCATACAAGAAATATATCCCTTGGTAGCATTTTATTTTATTTATTTTTTGTCTTTAGTGCATTTGGATAATGACTGATTGTTGAGTTCTTTTCACTTGTCGTTGTTTGAGCCATAGTTCTGTTTTCTTCCTGGCCCTTCTAAGCACGATGACACGTGTTGGCGTTTGACCAATCGGTGGTGACGCTGTGGGTGATGATTACATCAACATGTTATAGGAAGTGTTTGTGGGCTCCAGACCGTGCACTGAAGTGTTGATCAAGCGCTGACTGTAAGTAAAGTTTGGTATTGTGAGTATTTAAATACACATTCATTTGAGTATATTGTATAAGAAACATAAAACAAACTGTGTGCTTAAGTACTTGTGTTGTACTGTGGTGTGTACCTTTTGTTTGCTTAAATGAACTTTTATATGCAGTGTTTCACTGGCCCTTCTGTGGAGGAGAAAGAGTAACTTGTTTTTATGGTTGACAGTAATTTGTTTTATCTAGTTTCTCCTTTTCGTTGCTATGGACCCTGATACTGAGGTAAGTAGGATTGAGTGCTCCTCACAGCTCTTCAGCCATGTCCAATGTCCACCCGAACGCCCTCTCTCCATACTTGTCATCAGTCTCCTCCTGCTTAATTCTCATACCCCTCAGAAATATGTCCCCAGTTAGAGACAACATGTGGAGTTGGCCACCCAACAGACTTGTACTAACAATCTGTGGGCTAGCTAGTCAGCTAGGTAGCAACAAGCCTTGGCTAATTAATAAAAGAAAAAAAAGTTTTCACTTCTGACACCAGTGTAGCGCTCATGCTATGAACGACTAGGTGAGCCAGTTAGCCTCTCAAATCCTTGGTTTATTTAGAAACCTGTGGCACACACCAAAATAAACACCTTGCTGTTGGCTCTGCCCCCCATTGCCCTAACCGTAAAGACACCTGGAACACAACCCACAGACAAATAGGCCTACTGTGCACAATTATACCTGTCAACACTCCTGTTTTTCGCAGATTTCTCCCACATTGTAACCCCCTCTCCTGCTTTCCGCCTATTTGGTCATTTTCCCCCGGTATTTTCCTTTTTATTATATACAGTTGAACAGAATCGGCCTGAAATCAGGCAGTTTGTGTGAGAGACGTGTTACCCGTAATGTCCTCATTTTAGCTACCCCCTCCAGTACAGTAGGTGAGGTGGCAGTACATATCCAGTACAGCGGGTGGCAACCTTGTTTTCGGGAAGTCAGAGTAGTCGCAATGTAACGCGCACACACACACACACACATTCGTACCTGAATATATTTCGCTATTGCTGGTAGATATTATTAACCAAACTCTGTATCTCTCTATGCGTGGTATTATTTTACAGGAATTAATAAAAACTGTAGCCTTCATGATTTTTACATTTCCTTTAATTACTGTTGACACATTGGCACATTATGTGCATGCTATAGGCTATTATAGGCCAATCACTTAACATTCTCGCCATGGATTTTATAGGAGAACACATGGATATTGCAGAGATTTACTGTAAATAGCATGTTATAAGATTCTGTAATCATATAATATATATATATATCAATTCTATAATATCTAATATCTATAATGTCAAACCATAATAAATAAATACGTGCTTCTCAAATTCCTATCTCCTGTACTGCAGTCGCCCCAAGTGACATAGCCTACCTCTTCTTCACGTGATGCTGCTCCGAGCTTTCTTGTTCTGAAAGTGAACAGCAGCTTTGAGCCATTCTTTTGACCTGTCTATGAGCATTCGGGAAAACAAAATGTTCTGTGTTGCTTAACACATTAATCTGACTTTAATTTTATTCTGTAGGTTTGAAATTGTTCAGTTGTCACTCCTTGGTTTTATCACATTGTGTTGCATTTTTTATAGATGTTCAATATACACCTTTGTACGTGGTAAGACGTTTTAGAAAACTACGTAAAAATTAAACTTTTTTTGGTACATAATCTTAAGTAACCCACATTAAATAACCCACTGTGGTATTCGTCCGGGCGGGGAACTGGATTGATCTCGGTGACGCTGGCTGGTGGAGAGAGCGCATGCACCTGGGCGTTAACTGTTCAGCCCAGGTGCTTAAATCTGTGTTCCTCACCACAGTTTGGGGCTGAGACCGGGGGCACGCACTCAGAGAGGAAGTCTGTGTGAGTTTTGTTTATGTGCAGACAAAAGATGTGGAGAAAGTATACCGCCGCTGAAAGGCAGGAGGAGCTGGTCAGCTGAGAAGCTTTGGAGCTACTTTTGTGTCTTGATTATGCAATCAAACAGAATAGATTTGAGGGCAAAACTTTTCACACTGCAATCAAAAAATAGATTTGAGAGCAAAACTATTGACAAAAACTTTTGCATTCGCAAAGAAAACTTTTGGATTTGCAAAGAAAACTTTTGGATTCGCAAACAAAGGTTATTCATCCACATTGATACATTTTTAATCACAAATTTATTTTACTTGCATATAAAAACATTTTTTTGCAGTGTCAATAGTTTTGTTCTCAAATCTATTTTTTGATTGCAATGTGGAAAGTTTTGCTCTCAAATCTATTCTGTTTCATTGCATAATAAAGACACAAAAGTAACTCCATAAGAAGCTGGCCAGCTAGGAGCGGCGAGCTGACAAGTTGTCGTTCCATTTTGCTTTCGTCTTTGTCATTATTATATTAGTGTGTTGTTTTGGTTTGTTTCGCCCGGAACCCATGAGGGGAAGAGGGAAGGGTGAATGTTTTTGATTTATTCAATTTCGTGTTGGTGTGGGTACGCTCTCTCTTTCTCCATGCTGCAACCAACGGTGCATCTTCCTTCCAGGGGTGTCATACGCACAAAATACTACAAAAAAAAACATATAAACACAATTATTTAAAATTTACAGTAATCTTCTTACAGTGCCTTTTTATAACTTAATATAGCAACTGACTCAAGCAAATTGTGCCTTTTCGAGTTTGAGATCGGATTGAATCAATATTATCAGTTTCCAGACAGCTACCAGTTGTTACATTCAAAATATGATTGTTGTCTGACACCACCTTCCCCATGTGATGTGCTTGTCCACTTAGCCAGCCATATTAGCACTCTACAATTACTCACTCACATGTGAAAAATGGTTTTATTTTACTGTGTAAATTACTTCTTTTCATCACAGTTCACAATAAAACTTCATTTGAGGGGGATATCCATTGATAATACATGACTATTTAAATTGAATACTGTGACATCAAACCTCTTGATTGCTGATTGTCCATGTTGAAACTAACTGACCACAGCAGTACTGTATGGTCTCTACTGAACATTTTACTGTGCATGAAACGAACTCTGGCAATTGCCAAAAAAACAATGACCAGATCTGGCAAATAAATTATTCCAATGGCCATCAGGGAACTATACCTTTGACAAGGCAAGTTCATTGAGCACAGAAGATTATATACTGTACCACAGTTTGCCGATATACCCTTCTTACGGGGGAAGATAATTAGCAGAGGAAAAAATAAACTTCTTTATCATATTAGTGGCTATGCAAGAAGCAGAATTTCCTTATCAAACACAGTCAGTTACTCTTCTTGCACAAACACACCCTGAGCCTATGTGTGTTTAGTTGGTAATTGTTTTTGCAGCAGGCCCCAGGACTTTGATACTTGGTATAACAGCAAATTAGCCCATACTCATGCATTTGTAAACCATTGCAATAAGAACGACTAAATTTAACTCAATTTTATTTTTCACATTTTGATTAAGCAAATTAAAATATCTGTGACTTGTATTGTCATTTTTCAGCCAGTATGCATTGTCTTATTTTTTCCACATTATGTACAAAATTGATAAATCATGAAGCTAGTGCGGGAGATAAGCACATGCCCAGATTTACACACATTCTAGAAATGAAGGCATGGGAATGCAGTGCCATTCTTTCTCTGCCTCAGAAGAAATTGCTGATCTTTTTCTGGGCCAGCGTGAGGCGCTCCAGGCGGTTCTGCATGTCGATCCTCTTGCGGCTGACTTCCGACTCCTCGCGCAGGATCTCATTTACATTACTTTCGTCCATCAGGTTAAGCATCTCCCTGCACAACATCCGGCCCGACACCTTCAGCAGGAAGTAGCGGATCAGCATCGGCACCTGGTCAGCCAGCCGCTGGACAACAATCTGTGGAGTGGGTAAAAGAGGAAGAGATATTTTCTGGGACTGGAAATGGACAATCTTTGTATGGAATTATGAACAATTCTGGACCATGTCTGCTTTTTAATTAGACATGATCTAATTAAATTAGACATGGGGTCCCTTTGCGCAGTCAGAACGTCTTTAGAAGTCAAAACTTCATAACACATTTCACCAAAACATTTCACCTTCAGACAATGAGCAGTGACAGCAGGTGTATGGTTTTTTCCACTGAAAAAAAAAATCAAAATTAAATAACCTGCAAAATGTATCTTGTTAGCCCTCTTTATCCCCATTCATGCTGTCAGAGTTTTAATTTTTCAGTGTAAAAACCATACACCTGTTGTCACTGTACATTGGCTGAAGACTATCCAGTATAGCCACCATTTAAAAGACAAAAATACGTCTACATACTGCAGCTGGTCTTCTACCTAACCCACCTCATAGTAGGCTTTGAGCATGTCTGGGTAGTTGGACCTGCTATCCCAGTCTGTACAGTTATCCTGAGAAGCCTTCTCCCCGCCTGCAGCCTTGCATTCATTCAGGCTTTTGTAGTAGATGCCGTCCTGTGTGTACACTAGCTGCTCCATTTCAAATTGTTCCAAGATCCTCTCCTGTACCAGGGACTCCTGTGTTGATTGGATGTTATCTATCTTGTTCTGCAGATAGCGGGGACATAAGTGGTGCAATAGGTTCAAAGCAGAGGTTCCCAAACATTTTAATCTGACAGCCTCCCAAAATAACCACCCTGTGGTTTGAAGCCTTTATCCAACACAGGTTACAGTCGCAGTGCAGTGGCTCTTTAATACACAAGCACAAGTATCAGGTTTATATCATTATTCAATCACATTACTGATTTATAAGAAGTCATATTGCTTAATTTGATTAAGATATTTAATTACTATGATCACAATATTACCAACAAAGTTCAAACCAATGTTTATTAGGGTGGTTGTTTCAGAAATTCACAATTTGTTCTCTTGCATACTTCCTAAACTTCTAGTTTTCTTTCAGCGTAAATTTCTGCACGCAACTCCTACAGTTTTTAAGCTAGGTATGTCCTTTCATTTTGTCCACATGCTGACAATGTAATAGATGATTTAAGGTGAACATTTTAAAATCTCATGACCCTCACCTCATTTGACCTAGAGTCATGAAATTCTCCTCACAAGGAACAAATTTTCTGCCATTTTGAATTTTGTGAAAAAAACTGAAATGACAGCACCTCCAGAACCACTGGACCGATATTCATGAAACTTGGTATGCAGCGTGGAGCAACCTCTATATTTCATATCATTTTCTGAATTTTTGTCCGAACAATATGAACGCTATGGTGATATGTGCGACAAAGGCTATTATAATGTGAATATTTTGCGTAATAACGTTGCCACCATTTTAGACAGAAGCTTGTAGTTAGTAAGCATTGTAACATTACATTAAAGTTGGATGCTTTTTTTGGATGTGCAATTTGGTGACAAAGTGGCACTGTTTGATAGTCTACAAAATCTCATTAGGTTGTAATGTTTATAAGGTTACACTGGTTATGTTTTAAGAGGCTACAGTTCTCAAACGTTTTCATCTGGTATCAGCAAAACAACAGCTGAAGCAACCACACTAAAGTTTATTCAAAAACCTCACATTCTGATTGTATCTGAAAGTCTAAGAACCTGTATGTATGCAATATAAAATGACCAAAAACTATATGACCAAAAGTATCTGGACACCCCTTGGTCTGGGGCCGTTTTTCATGGTTTGGGCTAGGCCCCTAAGTTCCAGTGAAGGGAAATCTTAATGCAAAGGCATTTTGGATGATTCTGTGCTTCCAACTTTGTGGCAACAGTTTTGGGAAGGCCCTTTCCTGTTTCCGGATAACAATGCTCCTGGGCACCAGCGAGGTCCATATAGAAATGGTTTTGCTGAGATCAGTATGGAAGAACTTGACTGGCCTGCACAGAGCCTTGACCTCAACCCCATCCAGCACCTTATGGAAGCAAATCCCTGCAGCAACACTGCAATATCTAGTATATAGCCTTCCCAGAAGAGTGGAGGCTGTTATAGCAGCAAAGGGTGGACCAACTCCATATTAATGCCCATAATTGTGGATGTGATGTTGGACATCAGGTGCCCATATACTTGTTGTGTATCTTGATACATTGAGAGACTTTTCTATTGTTTAATTCACTTTTTTTGCAGAACCGAAGGGTTCCCCAGTCTGCAGTTTAGTTATATCAAACTAATCTGTTTATTCTGATCACCATTATGTATTAAGATTCAGAACTATTAATGATAGTTTTTTTTTAATTAGCTAGATTAATGCAAGCATAAAATGTGATGCATGATTTACCAATGAAACACACTGAAGAAAAGGATAATTCATGAAGGAGGTTTTAGCCACGTCGGTAAACTGCTGCTGGACCATATCTGTTAATCAAACATAACAAGGAACACAAAACAAACACAGAAGCAATATTTTAAACCCCCACCCGGCAATCACCCAAACACCCATACATGCACTGTGATGTCACAGAACTGTAACACAAGTTAGGCCACCCATACATGCAAGCAAATATTATGTATGTCACTCAGGCCAGGTCGGGTTGTGCTTAAATTTTCAGGCCCGAAGAGAACTCCAAGTGATGAAAAATGTTTGTCCCAAACATTTTGGAGCTCATTATTTTGCACGGTGATGATTGGTGGGGGAGGGGGGGTGGCAAGAGTGCCCTCTCACATCAATGACTACACGCCCCTGCCTAGATGAATGATGACTTATGATCCGAACAACTTTGCATAGCCCCCTGAGCATTACCACGGATGATCTTCATCGTGTTTATGGCTGGCCCCTTCAGCTCCACCACCAGCCTCTGGACGACCATCTCAAACACGTTGTAGTTGTTAAACCCTGCCAGCTCACTCCTTCTGTGTTTCAGATCGTACTCCATTACAACTTCCTGCACTGTTCTGTGAACTGCAAGAATGTGGACAAAACAAAATACATCTCAATGATTCCATAACAAATATCACAAATACCACACTGAGGGCAATTTGTATTTTACATGATTAGTACAGAAAGAAAGGTCTCCTTTAAGTGCCCAAAGGTAGGAAGGAATTTCCTACTTTTACTACTTTTACACAGTAGGTACAGAAATCTAATTTTATAACTTAGAGGGAATGTATGGAGTCATCAAAGGCACCGTAGGCGAAAAAAGTATCTCAGTGTGGAAATCCATACTCTCTGTTTTGTAATCCGCGGGTTTGGTTTTTTAAATCCATGCACATGGTTTGGCACCTGTGAGGCAGTGTACTGAGTGGACCCAGGTGCAGACAACGAGGCAGAGGCAGAGATGAGGTGGCAAACAATAAAGATTTACTGGTGCAAAGCAAAACAACAAAAAAACACTGAATAATATCTCTGCAGTGTAATTTCAGGAAAGTACACATCTTTCTTTCTATATGTGTAATAAAGTCCGTACATGTTTCTTTGCTGCCATCCAGGTGTTCTTTCCACTTTTCAAATTCAGATCGCAGCTGGATGAATAGGTTGTCATGTTGGACAACCTCCCCTGTGGACAACCGGTTTATTATGCCGTTGAACTGTGTTAGTATCTGCAGTGCAAACAGACAGGACATAAAATAAATTTAAACAAAGTACTATGCAAAATCTTTCTAGTTTATTCAAAATGTGTAGTCCACGTTTAAAAATCTGGGGCTGTACTTAGAAAACATGTTATCTTACCACTAAGAGTGGCACTACAAGCTCCTAGCTAAGAGTTTCTTCTTAAAATCTATTCATAAAGTTGCAGAGACCAACTTTAGCTAAGGAATGGGGAGAACTCTTCAGCTAAGCGAAAGGGTGGGGTTGACATCGGGGTTGTAGGCTAGGTGTCACTGATTTAACATGAAAACAAAAGTTTTGTGCAGTGTTTTGTGTAGCAACGGGCTGAAACAACTAATTTCTCCGATGCAGTTTACTGCCGGTGACAAGAAGCACTTTGTCATTTGAATGCATAACACGCAATTCAACAGCACACTACCCCCCACCCCCCACAACCCCCCCCCCCCCCCCCCCCCCCCCCCGTCGACAATATCGGGTGACACCAACGGTCTACCGCACCGGGTGCCACCGACCCTAGTGACGCCACTGTATTCAAATATATATTGGTGAATTGTTAGCCTCAATCAATACATAAATCAAATTTTATTTATATAGCACATTTCACAGCGATCGTCACAGTATGCTTCACAGACAACCCTGGCCTAGACCCCCACAGTAGCAAGCCTAAGGCAACAGTGGCAAGGAAAATCTCCCTGAGGCAGATGGGAAGAAACCTCGGAAGGAACCAGGCTCAAGGGGAGGGGAATCCATTCTCCTCTGGTTGGCTCAGGGTGTAGGTTGGTGAATTGCTGACAACACGATGCTTCAGTTATTTAAAAAAACAAGCTAGGTCCAGCTGAATTGCTGGCATTGCAGAGAAAAAAAAAATTGGCTATAGAAATTATTCATTTATTTTTTTCATTGAAGAAAGAACTGTGAAGCCTTTCCAATAACGAGGAGACTATCTAGATCATCCGTGAGAAGGTTACACCACTATATTTATCTGAATACTTTGGGATAGAAAAGGTATGAGGCTGAATTCATCATTCATCCCAACTGGTGCCATACTCCAGTGGGATCATTCGCACCAGAAGCAAATGCATTTGTAGCTATACACATGAACTTAATTTACTTCTCAACATTGCTGTTCAGGTTGCTAGTGCAGGAACTAATTACAAAACCTAAGGTAGAATAATGGTCCAAGTGATGTTAAAAGTATTGTATGTATACCGGCTAGCACTATGATTAATATTTGGTTTTAATGCATTAGCTAACTTAGCTAGCGTTTGTAACGTTGCCCAACAAGGCTTACGCCAGGAATAAGGCTAACCTAGCTAGCTAACGTAAAGGCAAGTAAACCCTGTTCTTGACTAAAAACTTAACATTAACGTTAAGTTAGCCATCGCTAGCCAGAGCCAGTTAGCTTGATGATCCATCCATCCATCCATTATCTATACCCGCTTATCCTGAGCAGGGTCACAGGGGGATGCTGGAGCCTATCCCAGCGTGCATTGGGCGAGAGGCAGGAATACACCCTGCACAGGCTGCCAATCTATCGCAGAGCACACTCATACCTATGGGCAATATAGAGTCTACAATTAGCCTACCTGCATGTCTGAACTGTGGGAGGAAACCGGAGTACCCGGAGGAAACCCACGCGGACACGGGGAGAACATGCAAACTCCACACAGAAAGGCCCCTGGACGAAATTTGAACCGACGACCTTCTTGCTGTGAGGCGACAGTGCTACCCGCTGCACCACCATGCCTCCCACTAGCTTGATGATGTTGATTAAAATATTTATGATGTGTATATCAGTGGAATGCAGTGGGTATTATATTTTGGCAAGCCATGGTATTGACCATCCAAACCGAAAAAAATGACCCTCCACAAGTGAATTCAGTTTATTTCTGAAAAGAATGACTTACAAAATTGAACAAGGACAGTATGCATAAAAAGGAAAATATGGAGAAAACTCAATGACGGTTACGTTTTGCTTCACATTATTGTATTTGCAAGCACTTTATGTCATAGTAGGTGATAGAATAGTATGTTAGAATAGTATGTTATTTACATAATTGAATTTTAAAGTGGATGTGAACTTAGCGATGGATTTAAAAAATTGAAATTTATCTTCTGCGCTGAGCCCCATGTCTTTGCAATGTCTAGACATGCCCGCTGGAGTGAAGTGTGTCAACGTGTGTGTGCGAATATGTTAAGGGAATATTAAGATGCGTGTGTATGTGGGCAGGCAAACAGAGTGAGGTATGTGGGTACTCACATCGATGAGGTAGCTCTTCCTCTCTTGAGGTTCCAGAGGTGGCCCACTCAAACACAGACTCAGCTCCTTCCTGGTGTCCCACAGCTGTTTCTTAATTTGCTCAGATATGAGAGGAAGGGATTTCTGGGAAAAGGGAATGAAAACACCAATCAGTCACTCTGTTAATTAACCTGACAATGACACACATATGCAAAGTAATGTTAGAATCATAGAGCCTTATGGTAGCCAGTGATGAATCATTGGCCTGGATTCACTCAACACTGAGTTCAAATCAAACGAATGTATGTAAGGGTAATCCACTACATGGTGTGTGGCTATGTGATTTTAATGCATGATGCAGAGGTAAAGAGCATCCATGGAGTAGTGTAGGCCTATATGTTCTATGAAGAGAAATTTATAATTAAAAATTTCCTGTTCTCCTTTCACAATGAAAAATTCAAAATATTCAGTTATCATTTTCTCTTCCTTCCTTTAATGTTATGTATTGTGTTACTTAATTGTCAAGTAACTTGTTTTTCGTCCTTCTACATTTTTCTTTTAATTGCCCCTTTTCCCATTGTATTCCTGCATAATTGCACATCTTGCCAGTGTTATTCATACATCCAAAGGTAGGTGGGAGGAATTGATTAAGGTTGGAAAGAAAATGACGATACACTGTACTTCTCCAGGATAAATGATGGGAGCCCCAGTACAAGAAGACTGAGACCAGAGAATAGAGTACACAGGGACTAAAAATACTCTCTGTGTTTAGTGCACAAGAGTGGATTAAACACTGAATGTTGTGAAGCAGGTTGCCAGGTTGAATGGGGAAACTCACTTTGATGTGGTCAACGAGGTCCTGAGTCAGTTTTGTGGCAAGACACTGTGTGGTGGCTTTCTCCTCATACAGAAGGCCACTGTGAAAAGAATGACAGTTCCAGTTCCCAAATGTAAACACATGATCCAGTACTGTAGTTTTAAAAATTTGTGTTTGTATTTTAACAAAACGCAAGTACAAGGCACATGCTTCAACATCCATAATGATTTACCCATTAATATTAACCAGTCGCAAACCTATGTATGCGACTGGTTAATATTAACCAATAAAGAACACTACTACTACCCGTCAAGAGTTTTTTAAATCATGTGGAAATAATTCACTCTCTAACAATATCTTAACTTTTTATAGCCCTGTAGCAACTAATAATGTAATAAACTACCAATAGTGTAATATCTCCCAATAATGTAATCCATTTCAAAATTGTTTATGTAATAAAAACCAATAATGTAATAAGTAGTAGAAGCAGTAGTAGTGGTGTTCTTTATTGATCCCCGGGTGGAATTTGCACTGTTGCAGCATCAAAGACAACAAAGTAACACAATCAGATACAAATTTACAGTACATACAAAATATCAGATACAAATATACAGTAGGTACAAATATATACAGAAATCCAAATATACCAGAGGACACCTTCAGAGGTGGAGTCCATGCCTCGAGGGGTCAGAGCTGTTTTGGCGGCACGAGGGGGACCTACACAATATTAGGTAGGTGGTTTTAATGTTGTGGCTTATTGGTGTACATGTGTTGTTGGTTACCGTTGCACATTAGGCCTACATATACACTACATGGCAAAAAGTATGTGGACACTCCTTCTAATTAGTGAGTTCAGCTATTTCAGCCACACTCATTGATAACAGGTACAAAAAATCAAGTATACAGCTATGCAATCTTCATTGGATATAGAATAGGTCGTATGGAACAGCTCAGTGACATTCAACGTGGCCCTGGCATAGGATGCCACCTTTTCAACAAGTCAGTTCGTCAAATTTCTGCCCTGCCTTGGTCAACTGTACTGCTGTTATTGTGAAACATCTAAGAGCAACAACAGCTCAGCCGAAAAGCAGTAGGTCACTTGAGCTCACAGAATGGAACCGCCAAGTTCTGAAACATGTAGCACGTAAAAATCGTCTGTCCTCGATTGCAACGCTCACTACCAAGTTCCCGACTGCCTCTGGAAGCAACATCAGCACAAGAACTGTTCATTGGGAGCTTCATGAAATGGGTTTCCATGGCCGAGCAGCCACAGACCATTATTTCTCCTCCACCAAACATTACAGATGGCACTATGCATTCGGGCAGGTAGCGTTCTCCTGGCATTTGCCTAACCCAGATTTGTCCATCAGACTGCCAGAAAGTGAAGCTTGATTCATCACTCCAGAGAACGCATTTCCACTGCCCCGGAGTCCAATAACAAAGTGGTTTACACCACTCCATCCAACACCTGGCATCGCACATGGTGATCTAAGGCTTGTGTGCAGCTGTCATATAGTATATTTGCCAATGGTGCAGTAATATTACATCACACCATTTCAGATGTATATTAGTTTTGGTCTCTCGTACACACGTGATACAGTGTTGAGACAATTTGGGTAGAAAACATTTGCATGTGACGCGTGGGTGTCTGATCTTTCCATATTACAGCCTGTAAAAGCACTACATGGCCAAAAGTTTGTGGATACCTGACATCCAACATCTCATGAAAAATCATTAATATGGAGTTGGTCCACCCTTTACTGCTATAATAACCTCCACTCTTCTGGGAAGTCTTTATACTAGATGTTGGAGCATTCTAGTCTAGAATGCCATTGCGTTCACTGGAAGTAAGGGGCCTAGCCCATGGAACAACAGCCCCAGACCAAGGGGTGTCCAGATACTTTTGGTCATATAGTGCACTTATAATGTGCAAGATGCAATTTAATCAATGCTGCTATCGTTCTTCTATCATACCTGAAGTATTCATGGTGCCTAAAGAAATCTCTCTCCATTCTGGTGGCATCAGACAGGGAGATCCTGGCATCGATCTGCTTCTGGCCACGGCACTTCACAATGATGTAGCCCTTGCTGAGAGGGATCACTTGGTTTTGAATAATATCGAGAATAATCTTCTCTGTCCCTTTATCAACCAGGTCTGGCTTGGTCAGGATTGCTTTTCAGAGAAAAACAAAATCACCACAAGTTAATGTTCTCATTAGTATTTGAGGTTTAACTGAAATTGATCAACAACAGCTTCAGGACAATATCAAACTGAGTATAGTACCCAGGAGACCCAGGCCTTTTCACTGTGTTGACAGAGTCACATGACTGGAAATACTGTAATGTACTTATAATGAAGTTCAAATGGAGGATTTCCTCCTTAAACAAAACATCCATGTTTTAAATATGAAACTAAAATACCCAACTGACAAATCAATATATTAATTCCTTCACAGTTTTAACAAGTTAATTTAGGTAATTACTGAACTTGGTAAACAGTATGCATTGATAAAATGTAATTCAAATCCAAAATTATCAATTGACACATTTCACTGAATCCTGGCTAATATTAAAAAAATAAAATATGTTGTACTAATGCAAGAAATACGTTATTAATATCTCATTTTTTTCTGCAAAGTGGTGTTGCTGGAAAAAGTGAAGAAAATGAAGCATGAATACTTGAAAAGCTTGCACAAATCTGCAATTGGCAGACTGGTTCTGCACATGGCCAAAACAATCTGCTTGTTTTTCTTACCCAGAGTCCTTTTCCCCTCAGGATCAACTTCCTGTGCCATCTTCAAAGCTTCTGTTGTTGCTATGTCAACATTACATGGAACCACAACTAAAATAATGGTTTCAGTCTTATTAATTAAATTCAGGATGAGACTTTTAATCTGAAATGACAAAATATGATATTCAGTAAAATTTTTGCCTGTGATTAATGCCCATTTTATAGCAGGCTAATAACCTGTTTTAATCTTTTGGACCCATTCATTTAAATTTTGCAGCTATTTCAGTACAGCCTTGAGACCAATAAGTCTGAACCATTTAGAGAGGGTATATGACTGGAATAGAATAAGCCTCATTACATTACATTGTGGATGCAACTGTACTAATTTAGCTACAATCATTTAAAGAGGGAACAATATAAATTCCACTAAAAACTGTGGAAACCCATCCAGTTTAATGTAATCTTATGTAAGTCTTACTTATTTGATACAAGGGTTCACATACTTTGTCCAGCCTGAACTGTGAGTTGATTGTGTGTTATTAGTTTAAGCAGAATGTGTTTGTCTATTACTGTGACTTAAATAAAGATCAGACAACATTTAATTTGTAATTAATGCAGACATCCAGGTAATTCCAAGGGGTTCACAATTTCTTGCAACTGTAAGTCAATTTTTTATTGATGTTCCTACTCCGTCTGTTAAGGCCAAGGTGTTTGCTTCATACAGAACTTTAACTTAACGGTACATTCTCTCCCTGAAACTGGAAATGAAACTCAAAAATAGTATATAAGTAAAAACTAAATGAAAAAACAAGTACAATAACCTTTAAGCTCTACACTCACCTGATCCCCGATGTCATCTGGTTGACCTTTAACAGGAACCCTGGCAATTCCAGGTAGGTCAATCAGGGTGAGATCACACACATCAGGAGAGCTGATCTCCAAAGTGATCAGCTCATCACTGATTCCCACCCCTACTCCAGCCAGCTTGTCCTGCGCTGTGGAAAATGATGGGAAAGTGTAATATTTTTGAGCTGTTTCCAAAACTGTTGGTCAGGACACACTGGTGCATCAAAAGAGGGGTCCAGGAGGGTTGCAAGAAGTAGAGAAAAATTAACTCCAGTCAATGATTTGCCACTGACTACACACCAGCCCAATTACGCAGTGCACTTGTCACTTGTGCTGCACAAGTTGTACTGTATCAGTAGTTGTGTAGACATATCATTAAAAAATGCATATCCATTCCATATTTGAACATACAATATGTTGCTATTATTATTTGTATTACTACTACTACAAAGTGCACTCTTATCCAGAATGGTGTACAGAAGTGGAGAACATCAGTGTAACTCCTAGGAATACAAAAATATTGCATCACCAAGTGGACACAGAGGCCCATTAATAATTATTAACTGTAACTGTATTAAGAGAACAATCATATTGTATTGTAACAATGCAAAGCGCTGCTATACTGACAATCTAGTATCCTTACACAGCTATAACTAACAGTATTCTTATAAAGGAAATTCAAAGCAAGTAAGAGAAAAAATAAATGTTATCTAAAGGGGTCTGGGGAGCCATGTTGCAATCTGAAAGGTGAGTCTTCAGTCTGCAATGGGATGTGGGCAGTGTTTTTGCTGTTCTGACTGCAGTAGGAAGCGCACCAGAGGGCCAGAAAAGACAGGAGACGTGACCTGGACATGCAGGTATGTAGGGGGAAGGTGCCAGATGCCCAGAGCTAGCAAAACAGAGGGATCTGGTAGGTGTGTAAGGTCTGGTGATCTTTTGAAAATATAAAGGAGCTGTCCATTTAGCTGCCCGATAGGCTCACATCAAAGTTTTGAATGTGATGCAAGCCAATATGAGCAGCTCGTGGAAGGAGCTGAAAGGTGAGTGGCATGGAAGAGTCTGTGGAGGCTGTATATCAGGCAAGCAGCAGCATTCCGAATGAGCTGAAGACATTTGATGATAGAGGAAGGGATGCCAGCAAGAAGGGAGTTTCAATAGTCCAGAGGGGAGATGAATAGTGGCTGTATTAGGCTGTGCTCAGTAGGTGGTGAGGAAGGGGTGGATTCTCCGTTGTTTTACAGCAGGAATCTGCATATCCGATTAACCGCCATGATCACAGATGCACAGTTTGAGTTGAGTACCACTCAAGTATCACTTTGTGATTCCTGACTGATGCAGAAGGGAAGGACTTAATTGGGAAGTAGAGAATATGACTTTCAACCAAGTTGAGCTTAAGATTATGATTCTATCTGACTCTTGTAGGCAAGCTGAGATGTGTGCCAGCACCAATGCATCAGAGGGGAAGGAAAGAACAAACTGTGTGTCATCAGCATGGAAATGATAAGACATGAGTGGAGATGACAGAGTGAAGAGACTAGGCATAGAGAGAAAAGAGGAGGGGCCCAAGGACTGAGTGCTAAGGAACATTTGTTAAGTGTTCCTGACCTCTCCAACTTTGGTTCCGAAGCTAAGCATAGTTGTACTAGGATGGACAGGAGTTAAACATTAATGGGTTGGTTATGAAGTAAATTAACTGGGTCGGTGTTGTTTGTGTGTGTAGGCTACATCCCACAGATTAAAAAACAATGACAAAGCACAACACAATGAAAATATCCTTCTCCAGAGTGTCTGTGGTTCTAATAAGTAAGCTGAATACAGCATGTGACAGTGTGGGAACTTGCTGTCAATAATCATTCATTCACAATTCACTTATCAATCTGGATAGCTGGGGAGTTGTACTGCGGTAATTGTCTAACAAATGCGATGGAATTAGCCACTCATACTGGGGGATGACTGAAATACAGGCGAGAACTGCTTTGGAAAAACTGGTGACTCTGTTATTACTGCTGATAAGAATTATCAATGGTAAAAAGTAAAAACAATATATAAAGAAAATAGCACCAACCCTCAGCCACATAGCCTTCCACCAGTGATGGGTCATCAAACTGGATGAACTCGTCTCTGTAGGAGATGGAGGCCCTCCAGTGGATTCCTCCTCTCAGCTTCCTCAGCTTTAGCTCAAGAGGACAGCGGGTCACAATTCCTGAATTGAAGGTGAAGAGAATTTCAAGCCATGTTATCCATGTAGTGTGCACACTGTGTGTGTGCGTGTGGGTGTCTGTGTGTGCGCATGGGCACGTGTGTGTGTACTGTGTGTGTGTGTGTGCATGTGTGTGTGTGTGAAGTGTGTGTGTGTGGGGGGGGGGTGTACTGTGTGTGTATGTGTGTACTGTATGTGTGTGTGTCTCACCGCTCCCTCTGGGCAGTGCCACCCCAGACAGGGCCTCCAGTACAGAGCTCTTGCCAGAGCTCTGGTCTCCAATCACAGCGATGGCGGGCAAGGCCAGGTCTTTCTCAATGCCGATCACTCTGAGGGAGTCAATCAGGTCTATGTAAGGCCGCACCTTTTCATCCAGGTGGCTGTGGAATACTCCTTCCATCTGCTGACTGACATGATGAGAAAGAAATAAACAGAAATAAACTGATAAGTAGAAGTGACCATTATTACAATGGCAGACATAACCTCAGGCTGGGAAAAGTTTCTAGAACAATTTTGAACAGACTTTGTTAAGGCAGCACAGGGAGAGAAAATGCTCCTCACCACTCTTCCACAGCACTCCAGGCATCTTCTTGTACTTTTGGAGAACCGTCCATTAATTTAAAAAACTGAAATGTAAAGAACATGATGACTCTTCTCACCTTTAATTAACACAAACTAACTTTAAATATTCATTTTGAAGACTCATCCTAAATCCGTTCTGGACAGCAGATGTACATGTTATACTGTAACAATCTGTTTTTTTTTTTTTTTTTTTGAGAAAAAATACAATGAATTCTTTATGAATGCACATTTCCCTTTAAAATATCCTGAGATACCATATTGACCAAACTTGACAAACCAAAAGTTCCGAAACAGTGGAGCTAAGCAAAACTAATATTTTTTTTAATTTGGCAGAGGTGGAAAATCCAGGTTACGAAGGTTCTTCCCAGTGTTTTGTTCCAATCATGTGGATTTGCTAATTAGCACAGTTCTTCACACAGGAGGTCAAACTAATTAGTGAAATCAGATGGATTAGTTCATGGGTGGATTAAACACATGGCAGGATTTTTATTTCCTGACCACTGGACTTTCCACTTCTAATGTGCACATTCCAAAACTTCCTTTGGCCAGAGTAACAAAAAGTAGAAAAACAGCAAATAAGGAGAAACATCAAATCGAATAATGGCACACAAGAAATTGAAACTGAATAACAACAAAACCGCACAAAAAGCCTGTATTTTTCAGTTTGGCAAAACTGCAGTTCCAAGTCTTCTTTCACTAAGCACAAACAAAACAAACAATAGTAACTCCACACAACAACAAGGTTGCACCTTTTCTTAAAGTTTTCAAATAGGCACTTACAGCAGGAGTGCCAAACTGAATCCCAAGTGTCTGTGGGTTTTTGCGTTTACATTTCAATCAACTGCCAAATGAGGCATTGAGAACAAGTTGTCATGGTTCCTTATTTGGTTTGCTGTGCGACATCGTGGGTTGTGCTAATCAACGCCGTTTCGTACTAATCGGCTACTCAGTATCCCTGTTGAGGAAACTGAGTGCTGTTTTAGGTAACTGAGTGTGGTAATCTTCAGGACCGTCTGAGGGTGCTCCATGATTGCTTTTGATTATGACCGATTGTTTGCACCTGATTGAGAGAGCTTATATACGCTCACGCGAGGTCTGTTCTTCGCTTTAGTGTCTACTTACGTACATGAAAGCCGGTACAGAAAAAAAGCTCTTTTAGAGAAAGTGTGGTAAGAAAAAGGTATTGGATTTTTGAATTTAGATTTTGTTTTGAGTAATAGTAAGACACCTGTCCTACTAGTCACCTAGCTTTAATTCTTTATTTTCCTTAAGTGCCTTTTGCCTTCCTCATTTACGAGGTACCCTTTTCTTTTGCTTTTCTTCAGACTGCACTGCAGTCTTCCTGCAGTTCACTCACTCCTTACGCCTTAGTTTCGTTCTCCTGCCGAGACATTTACTTTGTGTTGGGATATTCTCCCTTAGGAGTTGAGTCTTCTTTTCGTTACCCCTTCCTCAAGTCTCTTACTGAGACCTAGTGGTTTCCACTTCGGTGGTAACTTAAAGAAACCCCCTTTTGAATTTATTGTAGTTGCGTGTGGTTCCCCACCCTCACACAAGGTGTGTGGATACCTTAGCCAATCAATGACTCACATGAAACCCTTGTGCCAAAAACACCCATACAACCGCCAGACACTATAGCCCTCCAGGACTGGAACTTGACACCTCTGCCTAACAGGTTTGAAAATGTATAACTGCAACACTTCCTTCGCCAAACTTTCCCCAAGGTGCTTGTACAACAACTTAACCTCTCACACATATTTGCACTTAAATAATTTTTTTCTACACCTGGTCTTCCATCCATAAGTTCAGTACTTTTCCATTTTTTCAAGATTACAGTTAGTGGTGTACCAGACTTCACTTTTCATTGAGCCTTTAGTCACCTTTGCCTCACTTTTTTATTATGAATTTTAGTATGAATTTAATTTTAATTTAACCACATAATGTGTTCCACTGCTAGCCTCTCAAGCCCTTCTGCTCTTCTTCCAAGGTCATTATATTCCTTGCCCCTTTCATTTGACTTTTATCTTTATGACTAAAAGTTAATGTTCACTTAGGGGCCACAGTCAAGGAAAAAGCCAATGTTAATGAACAAGAGAATTTGAGAAAATATAGAGAAAATAATCACACCAGTGTGCTGCAAGATCACAACGTGGAAGATGGGTGACTGAGCAGAGAAATAACAGAACATAATATAATGATGACAACAGGCCATTCAGCTCAACAATGCTTGCCATTTTCCCAACTAAAATAGTGCTCTGATTACCTACAGACTAGCTCGTATCTAACACCGTATCAAGCCTGGTCTTGAAAGTCCCCAGAGTTTCTGCCACTACTACGTGACCTGGCAGGCTATTCCACACATTGACTACTCTCTGCGTGAAAAAATTCTTCCTAATGTCTAGATGGAATCTACCTTCAGTTAATTTCCATTCATGTCCTCTCGTTCTACTAACAGAACTCAACCTGAACTCAACTCAAATACTGTAATGCATTAAACCCTGGAGTGATATACTGTAGATGCCATGCTGAACCATGGGTATGTAAAACATACAATTTGTCTGCAAATTGTAGGTCTGCAAACCGCAGTGTAACCTGAGGATACATGGAATCCACATTGTCGGGGCACTGCTGTAGCCCATTGTCTATGATTTAAATATTCTGTTTTCAAAAGGAATATCACATACATTAACTGAAATGTATCCTAGCAGTCCTCCAGTGCAGCATATAGAGTGACTTACCCCGTTAGATGAAGTTGTCTGTTTTGACAGCCTATGCTTCTCAGTGGGGCCAAGAGGAAGTTGAGTGTGTTTTATAGGGAGCAGAGCCATAAAAAACAGAGTTCTCTGAAGACATAAAACACCATTTCCCAACCCCTCCTAATCTATCAGTCTGACATCATTTATAATTCTCCTGGGGAAGCATCTGTAAGTTTCTGGCCTGGGGGAAAACATACACTTCTTTAAAGTTGTTAGGATTTCATAAAATTAGGTACATTAACCACTTAATGCCTTAATTGCAGCTCTCCTCTGTAGATTAGAACAACTCCATAATTAACGAGCACTGATTTAGACTTTGACCAGGAATGGGTGGGTTAGAAAATGGATGGATGTATGAATTATTTAGCCAAACTAATGTTCTAAATAGAGGTATGTTAACTTAAAATGAGTTCTCTCTCTCTCTAACATGACAGTAGTCATCAGAGGCAGGAGAAGATACAGAGGGCAAAGAGAATCAACATTTAGCAGACAACCAGAGCAACTTACGCAGATCACGTTACACAGAATCCATTTATAAAACTTGTTTCATACACAAAGCTGCACAGCCACAGAATAAGGGCACAAGGCCGACTGAAGCAACTAAAAGGAGGTTTTGGGTGCTTGTTTTGTCATGGCTATGTTCAGGCCAGTGGTCCCTGTGGAGTGTTGGAGACCACTCTAGTGGGGAGCTGTGCAATGTGCATGTCCACTTTTTCCAAACTGAAACAGAGACCATGGACGAGGGGCCACAGGACGGTGTATCAATTCAGTGTAAGGATTTATTTGATCATGTCAGGGTCACAAAACTGTAAGGATTTAGATTCTGTCACAGGAAAGGAAAACCCATGTTTATCTGACTTCATTCATTTTTAAAACTTGTAATCGGAATGCTTGCGACATTTTTATAGTAAGAGTGGAGAAAGGTGCTATAGAAACATGATATGCCCAGAGATCACCTGATGTGTATGCTTTAGTGCTGGACAGAATACCTGCATCTTGGAGTCCATGCCTGGCACCAGCACCGCATCTGGCTTAGTCTCAGAGGTTTGGGGAACTTGTTTTTAACTTATGACAAACTCAGAGGTCTAGAACTTTTGCAGATACAGATGGCATAGGCCTGAGGATGACTCAGTGCTCATCGGTTAAATGACTTTGATAACAAGTTCCAGTCTTATCTGATTGGTACTCAGAGGTCTTGTGACTTAGAATCTATTGCTAGAAATGCAGAGGTCCCTGGCAGCTTGTACCTAGCTCTGAGTGATGTGTGGGAGTTGTCTCCAAAATTCATTCACACATATTACATGTAGAAATAATTTCACTAGACTTAAGGTTTTTATTTTATGTAACTAACACCCAGTTAAACCCACCCACTGAAATTCTGGCATTTAGCCAAGGGGGAAAGCAAGCCAATTTCAGGACAGGCTTTTATACTTTTTCTGTAAGAATCATTTTAAAATATTTTTTTAGCTGTTTGTGAGTGCAAAAAAGTATTAAAACACACATCAGCAAAGATTTCACATATTTAAGTTTCCTGGACCTTTAATGATGACAGTGGCACCAGGAGAACTGTTAAGCAGATTCTCCAAAATGACTATGGGACCTATGGTACCAGGAGAACTATTAAGCAGATTCTCCCTGAATGTTTCTTTGGACTTCCCTTAAATGCAATCCTGAGTGGGCCTTTGGCATTATACACTTCCCTTTGTATGCCCAAATAAGGTCTGGACAGGAACAGTCCTGTAACACTCTCCCCCACCACCAAGAGACACCCCTACTCCTCCTTGAAAAGAGAAATTCCCCCATAATCTAGTGATTACTAAGATTCTTTGTATGTCAGAGTGTGATCTTATGATTGTATTTTCCTAGATACTTTTCTATGGAGGTCCCTCTGTGATCCAGACACTAATGTAGGCATATATATCCAAATATACAGTAAATGTCCTCTACTTTCCTATCCTTTACTTTCCCATTCCACTTTTCCATCTCAAAAACAGCTCAGTATTCCTGTCTATATCCAGCAAACAGTATCCCCTGCATTTCAGTTGATATTGTTCACAGTCCACCAATTCTATCATCATTCCCAGTTATTTACATGCACATAAATATGATATTTCTTTTTTCCATAATGTGGACATTGGTCAGTCCAGGTCCAAAGGAATTTGTGTTTGGTTTCTCGTGCTGAATGGAAACCTTGATCATACTGTAAAAGTTAAGATAAGGATAACCGTAATTCACAAGTGTTTCCTAAAGGGTTAGTCTGCATTTTTAAACCCACGTCCACTTGAGCTACTCATCATGAATTATCCTATGAATTCTAAGTTATATTAACCTCTGGACTACAAGCATATAATTGAGCATGTGCATAAAATTGAATGGAAAAGACTAAGTCAATGATGTTTAGTTTAAAAAATCACTCAGCAATGTAGGCCTGTTAACTATATGGCACACACTGTGCCTTGGAAAAAAAAGCCCCCCCCCCCCCCCCCCCCCTAAAAGAAATAAATCTCTTTCTGCCCCCCCAATCACAGCAGTCTAGATCTGGGAGTGGCTACAATGTTTGTGTGTTTGCATGTATGTATGTGTATGTATACCCCACATTTATGCATTACTGTAATCAGTTACTCAGTACAAAAAGAAATGATATCTGAAGGTGAAAAAACACAGGGCCAAGCTACTTGAAATAATTTAGCACCATTGCTTTGGAATATGGTATGTTAAATTTGTGTGAACTAAAATGGCCAATATTGCTATTTGTAACTAGGCCTAATTTTGATATCAGTACTTTTAGTGGCAGGCCTAAATTTTGCAAATGTGAATGACAGTGCTTTGTATATGTAAGTAACTTGGCATTTTTGGACTTTGAATATGTGTTATTTCTTCAGATAAGACTTACAGGAATTTTTTTTATAACTTCCTTCTGCAAAGCATATTTACAACGGAATATCTATGATGGTATCACTACAGAAAGTGAGTCTGTGTTTTTTTTCTTATTCCCAACCTACCCTAATAAAATATCTAAATAACCCATATTTAACACCACAGCACACTTTTCATTAGTATTTAGAGTATTTTGTTCATAGATTTCATGATACAGTATGTGCCCAGCGTACACACTAATATTACTAAAAGCCCCAAAATAAAGAGGCAGAGGGGAAATGGATTGGTTGTTAATTTTATTTGTGAACAACTCAATAAAGGTTGGTTGTTAAAACATAAAATAGCCACTGCTGCTGTGTGAGACAATTTCGTCTGAGGATGTGTGTATGTGTATCTGTGTGTGTGAGTGTGTGTGTGTGTGTGTGTGTGTGTGGTATGGGTGTTTGTGTATGTGTGTCATGGTTCCGGCTCTGCACCACTTATTCCCTGTTTCATGTCTCATGTCCGCACTGGATTCTTAATTGAATTATTGGTTTCCCATGTTCCACACTTGTCTGCTTCTTTCCTGTGATTGTTTTCACCTGTTACACTGTGTATTTAAGTTCCTGGTTTTCCTGTGTTCAATGCATGGTCTTTGTGTTTTCCTGTATGTAGTCCTAGCTGCTAGTCCCCCATATCTAGTTTTTGCTTCCCGTGCTCCTTGTTCCAAGTCAATTGCTTTTGTTTTACTGGTTTAAGTCTTCAGTAAAGACTTATTATTGTAATTGGCTCTGCTATCTGTGTGATCTCAATACCTGGGTTTGAAATCTTCTTTGAGCCCTGACAGTGTGTGTGTGTGTGTTTGTGTGTGTGTACATGTCTGTGCATGTGTATGAGTACCTACAGTGTGTGTCAGTGTGTGTTTGTGTGTGTATGTATGTGTGGGTGGGTGTGTACTGTATGTCTGTGGGTGTGTATGTGTCTTTGGATGGTTGCCTATGTGTGTGTGCATGGGTGTACTATGTGGATGTGTGTATGTGTACTGTGTGTGGGTTTGTGTACAGTATAGTTGTGTACTGTGTGCGTGTGTGGGTATGTGTGTATGTTTATGTGTACTGTCCGCGTGAGTGTGTGTGACAGGGCCTCCAGTACAGAGCTCTTGCCAGAGCTCTGGTCTCCAATCACAGCGATGGCGGGCAAGGCCAGGTCTTTCTCGATGCCGATCACTCTGAGGGAGTCAATCAGGTCTATGTAAGGCCGCACCTTTTCATCCAGGTGGCTGTGCAATACTCCGTAGGTACCATGGCCTACAGAGACAGTGAACTACAAAGCCCATATGTTCACCTCAGAGTGACTCACTTAACCACGGTCCCTACCACAGCGTTCCTGCAACAGTATTGGCTTACTGTAAATTCGAAATGCGCAGCCTTCAATAAAACGGAGGTTGCTGTTGTTTCGCTCTCTCTTTTCCATGCCTCTCTCTTCCATTTTCCTCTCCCTGGACTCGCCACCCTTCTCCCGTCTCCCTCTCGTGTGAGGCCACATGCCAGGAAGAGTTCGCAAGGCCTACAACAGAGCACGGCCCGAATATCCTTGGCTACCGGCTGCTGGAGGAACGAGGTGCTCCGAAGCGCTCCTATGATTAGAGGTGGTTGAAGAACCAGGAGAGCCACGCACGGCCGACGCATCCTGCAGAGCGAGTCCCAAGAAGCAAGCGACTAGCGGAGGAACGTGTTTTGGAACAGAAAGGGTGACCAGTTTCCCCTTTCCACCACAACCTCCACAGACTTCACACTGGAACCCAGGAAACATTTTCTAACAACCAACCCAAAGCAAAGGACACTCAAGTAAGGCTGTAAATCTCGGCTTAGTATAATTAGCGACGGACCAAATGTAGCCACATTTATGATTGGATGTGTGTAACTGACCGTTATTGTGTTTTAATGATAAATGTAAACATTCTATATGTTCCCTTGGCTCTAAGCCATCCACCGCGCTCCGTTAGTTTTAATATATGTCAGGCACAGGACATATCTTGCGTGTTATCTATTTTAATTACTAACCGGTCATAACAGGGCATGTTGATCTCTATCAGACACACATAGATAGCTATTCAGTTACCCTGTATCTGTTTGGTATGCTTCATACACCATTGTTTCTCACTAGCTTTGTCTAGATTCAAAAACCTCTCCATTCATACTCCTACTTGTTCCTTTGTTCTCTGTGAATACATTCTCTGTGATCCGCCGTACATAACCCCCCACGTAGGAGAACATTCAACACTCCTCACTCACATGCTCACATGCACACACACTCGTGCACTCATAGTTTGGTATACATCTTCATAGAGAATTGTGCTTTGCCTTTTCGGTACTTTGTGTTTAATAAACTTCATTATATTTACACAGTTGTCTGTATTTATATTATCCTTGTGTTGAATTGAGTCAGCCGCTGCTAATCCAAAGAATTTAATAGAATACCTTAGCTAAATCATTTATATGAATTTAGTATTAGCTGAATGTATATTATGATTTGGTTAAGATAGACTATTATTGTGTAATAATAATTAATTTAGGTTTTACTTTAAATTACCAATTTATAGTTTGTATATTTAAAATTATGAGACTGATTATTAAATGCTGGCACCACCTGTGAGGATATTGATATCTTCTGCAGTTTGGTGCCCCACTATGAGAAATAGCGGCATGTCCCCTACAGCTCCTTTCATCTGCTGACTGACATGATGAGAAAGAAATAAACAGAAATAAATTGATAGATGTGACCACTTCTACAGTTGCAGACATAATCTCAGCCTGGGAAAGCATGTTCAGCTTTTTAGAACAATTTTGAATGGGCAGAAAATACCTCACCACTCTTTCACAGCTTTACTAGCATCTTCATAGGTTGCTTCAGGACTGGTCATTGATTTAATCTGAAATGTAAAAAAAAAAAACATGATGACTGACCTTTTGTGTTGGGGTCAATTTAGACCCTTTTTCAAGTTAAGATATGTCATAAATACCATGTAGCTTGTTTTATTGGAACCAGGCTTCATGATATCCTCTAGAATAATTATATGAACAATACAAAATCAGATTTCAGCAATTTAATGAATTTTGAAAATCTCACTAAAATTTTGTTACATCTGTGGTGTTATGGGTCAAATTTTACCCAGCAAGGAATAATGGTTGGTGATAGTAAAGCATATAGCATTAAAAAGTTATGGATAGTTCTGTTGATCAGATTTGACCCAAACAAAATTGTCCTTGTTATCTATCCCTAAGTAGATGGTGAGTATGATCCTGACCATGACAGAAAGACCTCAGATGAGGAGGGCAGCCCCAACGAGACAGATGCTCAGAGCCATGACATCTCCATGTCAAAACTGACAATATATAATGTCCTCATGAAAGGCAAGGCAGAGCACAAACTCTGAACATAATTAAAATGACCCTAGGATGTGCATCTGCCATTTCCCAGTCTTTTTGGTCCAGTCTTGATGTCAGTTAGCCCACTGGAGTCTTTTCCTCTTGTAAACAACACATAGCAAGGGCTTTTTCTCAGATACACGTCCTTTTAGACAAGCAGATCATAGTTGCTGTTTCACTGTAGTCAGGGGAACTGGTTTCTCACTTGTTACATTGAGCTGTGTGGTGCAGTTTTACGATGCTTTATCTCACTAGACCACATGATATATTTGTCTTCTGCCTCTTGATCTTACTGGTCTTCTCCTGTTAATGTTTACTAACCATCAGCTGGAACATTCTGAGTGTGTACTGAACACTGCATCTGGAAATCTTAAGTTTCTTTGCTGTATTCACTGGAAATAACCTTCTTGCCACAATGTTTACTTGGCACCACACAACGCCTTCTTCTTTGCCATATTTCTTGCCACTTTAGTGCCCAATATACTTGGACTACAGGCTAAAGGTATTAGGCTTTCAGGGGTTTAAAAAATTGATGGTTAGACTTCTAGTAACTCATTGTAATGAAAGCCAAAGGAGGCTATTTTGAGGAAAGTCATCTTTTTGTGTTATTGTTGGCAGAAATTGAAAAAAAAGTTTGTACTTTGATTTGTTATTCAATAAATGTGCATATATTAACTGAATTCTTTTTTTACCATTTTATTTAAATTGCAGGCAGTCTAATACTTTTGGCCTGTACTGTAGGTCTGAAAAGTGACCAGACCTATGCAAGAACTGTGCATACATGGGATCTGCAAGAGACCGCTGCAGCACATGGCCTATGATTTAAATATACTGTTTCTAAAAGGTACATCATGTACGTTAGTTTAACTACACCCAGCTGTCCTCCAGTGCAGCATGTAGAGTGACTTGTCCCGTTATATTTATGACAAATTAAATATGAATGATAAACTTGATAGAAATTAATATGAACTCTGGCCTGAATTCCTCAAGATGAGGAACTGCTGGCACAACTGATTTTTCCCCCACAAACATTCATGTAGCATAAACACACACCCTGGGCGTTGTCGTCACAACCTAACAGGCTGTCTAACCAGAATCACAAGGCTTGCATAATTGTTTGTTTGCCCCAAATGGCATAAATATTGATCCTGTGTAAAATATTACAGATTGTAGTATTATTAATGCTGTTTATTTACTAGCAGATATACATTACTTTGTTACCATAAGAGTATGAGAAACAACGGTTCATAGCTGGTTATCAGACTTGAAACCTCCAAGAATGACTCAGTCAGCAGGGACTGGGATGGTCCAAGCCCCGGGTAGGCCCTTGGGTTAAAGGATTGACTCTCTGTGACTAGGCACTGCATTTGCCCTGGAGTATTCTGTGGTGGAACACAGTGGGCATCACCCTGCCAGAGATGGATTAAAGGCAGCCACAAATTCTGTAGAAAAAATAAATGGAAAAAATCCAAAAGAATTCAACAACCACTGAACATTGACACCAGCCAATGTAATAAATGGGCAGTAAAAAGTGAAACAAAGCAAGGCTGCAGGAGTGTTTTTTGGACTTCATCTATTCCTGCTTTACCCACCTTACCATTGTAAGAATCGCCTCAGCCACACCAAACAGAAGTATCTGAGTGGCAAAGTAATGCATGTAGTTTTACCGCGTGCTACCAGAATGGGATTCATTTAATGTTATCTTGATGATCTGACTCCAAAATAACGTTTTAACATTTCCTCTGTTCTAACAGTTGTACATAGGAGGAGGCTGAAAATGCTATCTATTTTGGCTTGTGCTGGCTTGTGTAGCCTACAGTAACACCATGTGTATCTTGCAACAGCACTAGTGTATAAGCAAGTGACTATGGGGTGCAGACATCCTGAGTCTCACTGGTGACATGCTTGCCTGTGGGACAGTTCAGTGAAAGCACAGTTAACATTGACCCACAGTAGGGCATGCGGTCAGCGTAGTCAAGGCAGGCACAGGGCAATGCAGCTTTCTCTTGCTTATCTGGACTTCATTCTGTTCAATGCACAAAAAATATGACTGCAATCAGGCAGAGGAAAGTACCGTGGTAAAAGCTGATCTCAAAGTACGGAAGTTCTCTGCCTTGAGAGGCGTGTCTTACCCAGTCCCTTCAGAACCACAAACCTCAGCATTCATCAGCATTTTATATATGACCAAAAAAGGTAAAAACATGTCGTATAATAAATAAGGGCATGTGGGCCAACTGTGTGCACCCTAACTGCGTATCCTTAGCCTACAGCAGGCATGTCCAAAGTCCGGCCCGGGGGCCAATTGCGGCCCGTGTTCAAATTTCCACCGGCCCGCAGCCTCTGTCATAAAATCAATAATATGCGGCCCGCCAGCACTGTTGACCACAGTATAAAATACACGCGTACAAAAAAGCTATTTTATATTTCACCAGAAGATGGCAGTAGACCTGTGGCCGCACTCTCGCCGCGTGACCGTTGTGTGATCCTTTCCAGCCCATTTCTAAAATGGCGACTGTAACTAAAAAAAGGAAAGTTGACAGCGAGGGCCACCGCTTCCAGGACAAGTGGAAATTGGAGTATTTTTTCACTGAAATACGAAACAACTGTGTCTGCCTAATTTGCCAAGAGACTGTGGCTGTTTTCAAGGAATTCAATATCAAGAGGCACTACCAGACGAAACATGCTAACTACGACAAGCTAACTGGGAACGAACGCGGCAAAAAATTTAAGCAACTGGAAGCTGTTTTAACGGCACAGCAGCGCTTTTTCACAAGAGCCCGTGAGTCAAATGAAAATGCCACAAAGGCGAGCTACGAGGTGGCAACGCTGATTGCCAAGCACTGCAAACCTTTTACTGAGGGTGAATTTATTAAAGACTGCGTGATGAAAATGGTGGAGAAAATTTGTCCTGAGAAGAAGCATGAGTTTGCCAATGTTTGCCTGGCTCGTAACACTGTGGTACGGAGAATTGAAGACATTTCATCTGATATTAAGATGTTTGGCTCCACATACTTGTGCGAGAAGACATTCTCAGTTATGAACATTAACAAGAACCGCGTGAGGACGAGACTAAGTGACTCTCACCTGCGTGACATCTTGCGCATCAAAACCACTGTTTTTGAGCCAGACCTGGCCTATTTACTGCAGACGAGATCTCAGTATCACCCTTCACATTAGTGCAGGCAAGTTATTTGTTTAGTCTTCTGAGGTGAATAAATTCTAAAATCTCAGTGAATTGATTTTTTTTTTGTGATGATCAAAACCACAGTTTTGAATATGCACTGAGTCTTTTCAGTCCGTGTATCATTTGTTCTTTTGTTTTTCAATTGACAATCAAACCGGGTCTCGTAAACCCGACAAATTAAATATTAAAATCAAATGCGGTCCGGCAGCCCGTTTTTCCATTTCGTATTTTTGATCCGAGTCTAAAATTGAAATAATGAAAAACACGGCCTTTTTCGTTTTTGATATCCGATTCAAAATCAAATAGCATATTTTCGTTTTTTGAGTTTTGATGGTCAATTGAAAAAGGAAAGAACGAGTGATACAAGGATTCATATAGCCCTCAATGTTTTGTACTTCTGAATAAGATAACTGTTAGTGTTATTTTCCTATTCACATGTTTTGAATTTAGAAGTTTACAGTGAGCATTTAATAGTGAATAATATGTAATGTTTCAAATGAACCTAGATATGTTTAATCTTCTCGAAAGTTTTTTTTTTCCAGACAGACTTTTTCTTCATTTTATGTGGTCTTCAAATATGAAAGGCAGAGTGATTTTGATAAAAACTTCTTTAGATTTATTTGTGTTCTGTGTGAAGAAATGAAAAGTATGCCATTTGCAATAGAAATTTCATAAAATAGTTCATTTGCATTTAATGTTAATGGTTCAAAGAATGTCAAGCTGAATGGTCGGCCCCTACACATTTTCACCTCACCAAATCTGGCCCTCTCTGCAAAAAGTTTGGACACCCCTGGCCTACAGTAACAAACCAGTAATATTACCCTTGGCTCTGGGTACACATGATTGAATGGCACACAGGGTTTTATCTCTTGTTTCAGTACTTACTAGAATCCACCCAATGGTCTTTATAGCTTCCACTGAATGAATCTGCTTTGTGCGATCATATCAGAAGGGATTTTTGTGATGCCATTTTAGACAGGGAAAGTCTGTATTGGCTTTCACTTTCTGTTGTAATTTGTCCCATTCATATTTAAATGAATTTTTAGCACCACATCACACTTTTGATTCATATAGAAATTAGATGAGTATTTACAGTATTTCAGCTGTTCACAGAATTCATAATATGGGACAAACATACACACGAATATTTCTAAATACCCCAAAATAAAGAGGCAGAGGGGAAATGGATTGGTTGTTGTTTAGCTTTATTCATTCAGAATGCTGCGGCTCGTCTGGTCTTAAACCTCCCCAGACACTCCCACGTCACTCCCCTGCTCACTACCCTCCACTGGCTGCCTGTTATAGCTCGCATCAAATTTAAAACATTGGTCCTAGCATACCAGGCAGTCAAGGGATCAGCCCCAGCATACCTCCACAAGATATTCAAACCCTACATGCCAGCCAGATCCCTCCGTTCTGCTACCTCAGGACGCCTAGCACCTCCCCCTCTTCGCACCTGCACTTCCAGAACACGTCTCCTGTCTGTTCTGGCCCCACGATGGTGGAATGACCTCCCTGTGGATGTCAGAACAGCTGAGACACTGACCCATTTCAAACGACGACTGAAGACTCACCTCTTCAGGCTGCACCTCTCCCCATCCCTCCCTTCCCCCCTGTAAATGACTGTAAGCTTAGGGTTGTAACTAGGCAGCTGTTTCGTAGGTGACTTTAGGTGCATTAACTGTCTTAACTACTGCTTGTATTTTTTCCATAGACTGCGTTGTTGCCGTTCTCGTTGTGTTAGTGTTAATCAGTTTAACCTTCAGGGTCCAAGTTGGACTATGCGGTTGTTCCCTGCACTTGGACCGGTACTTCTCTCTAGGGGTTTCGTCATACTTGTTCCTGGTTATGGTTATACACTTTGTTGTACGTCGCTCTGGATAAGAGCGTCTGCCAAATGCCTGTAATGTAATGTAATGTAATATTTGTGAACAACTCCAGAGAGGTCAAACCGTTTGCATTGTTTATTTTTTTGTAAAAAGATTTTGACAAGTACATATAATTATTCCTGACTTTCTCTCTGATGGTGTACATTTCATGTCTGTGTGTGCTTGTGTGTGTCTATGTCAGTGGCTCTTCTCTTCTGCATTTAGTGGTCACAACCCAACAGGTCCTGGGATATCTTGCGGGGCTCAGGCAGGGCCTTGCTGGTGACCATGATCATGGGACTCTTGTACTCATAGAATTGGGACCCAATCAGCACCTTCACCCCAGTGGGCCCACAGATGGTGGCATCAATGACACGGGGGAAGGGCAGAGGGACCACCTCACCGACTGTATACTAGATGTTGAAGCATTGCTTCAGGGATATGTTTCCATTCCACCAGAAGAGCATTGGTGAGGTTATTCACTGATTGGATGATTAGGTCTGGCTCACTGTTGGCTTTCCAATTGATCCCAAAGGTGTTGGATGGGGTTGAGGTCAGGGCTCTGTGCAGGCCAGTCAAGTTCTTCCACACCGTTCTTGACAGAACCATTTCTAATTGGACCTTGCTGTGAGCCCAAACTGTTGGGGAAGCACAGAATAATCTAGAATGTGATTGAATGCTGTAGCGTTAAGATTTGCCTTTACTGGAACTAAGGGGCCTAGCCAAAACCAGGAAAAACAGCCTCAGAACAGAACAAGGGGTCTCCAGATATTATTGGTTATGTAGTGTATGTATTAAATATTCTCTGAGTACACATAACATGTACCAGTGAGTTGTTAATGTATTCATGAAGCATTAACTAATTTATGGTAATGTTTTTATAAACCATTTTTAATGTATTTAACTATTAACTGAATACACGACACATGCCAGTTGTTAATGTATTCTTAAATTATTAACTAATGTCAACTACTACATTAATGTTAGTTTGTGTACTCTAATTGTAAAGTGTTACCAAATAGACATTCATGTTTCCATAGAAAAATAGCACAAATTAAATAGAATGCAATATATTTTTCAGATTTTATTAGTTTCTTTGAAAATACAATAGGCCAGGTGGACAGGAAACATTGCAACTGTGGGATGAAGGGCGTTACAGTGTCAAGAGGGAGCTGGAGCCATGGAGAACCTACACATCACGATAAATCTACTACTCTGAGTGCATGTGTGTGTGTGGTTGTGTGTGCATGAGTTTGAGCATGTGTGCGTATGTATGTAAGTGAGCGTGAGCATCTGTGATTGTGTGTGTGTTACTGCCACCGTTCCCCATTTTCATCTGCTGTGACTCCCTATGCAGACAGACCCGTTAGATAGAAAGAATCAGTTTTGGTCAGGTTACACAATGGCTGCTTTTGTGCATGCAGGAACATATTTTGTAGGCCAAAGTCCTTCAATGTAATTCTGCAGGAATGTGATTTTTCTGTGTGCTTTTGACATGACCAAGTCCTCTAACTCTAGTCGGACATTCGGGATCTGAAAAGCAGTACCATCTGATTCACAACCTGGCTTTTTGAGAGGCTTTTCATTGAAACCATATTCCCTGAAATTCGCCCCTCATATCTAAGGCTCCCTCTTCCCTTTCTCGCCTGGGTTTGCTGCCTTAGTTTCAGCACCCTAGCATTTCCATAGGTACTTTGTGGGCTTCTGGTTGCATTTTGCTCATGGCCATGAGCGTGGGGCTCTTATATTCAAAGTACTCTGTTCCCACATACACCCTAACCCCATGGGGACAGCATGCAGCTGCATCAATTCTAGGGAATGGATGGGGAATGTCCTTAGTCACATTCCGTGGGGTGGCTGACAGGTCAATATCCTTCATATGTTGCCCTGTAGGAGGCGAGAGAGAGAGAGAGAGAGAGAGAGAGAGAGAGAGGGAGAGAGAGGGAGAGAGAGGGAGAGAACACTTATACTACATATATAATTATATAATATATATAATTTCCAGAATGTATTCAAACTGCACATTTATATTTATCAAACTGTACATATTATTATTATTATTATTATTATTATTATTATTTGAAGCTGTAGTATTAGTGTTTCACTATGGCACTATGGGGGATTCTGTTAAGATTCTGTTTTACTACAGTATCAGGCTGGTGTGGATTGCACTGTCAAGTTCACCAGGTAAATGTTAATGAGTGGGTAAGAACAGGTGTGCAAAGTTGTTAATGGCCAGAGAAGTGATCGCTGATGAGAGTACTAGTAAAAGTCGGTACCTTGTATGACGTGCACAGTGTGCTCATTTGGACAGACAAAAGCAGCATCCACGTGGCCTTCAATCCCCAACTCCTCCTTCAGGGGTTTGGGGTACCCCTCAACAAGAGCGTACGGTGCTTCCTTTTTGTAGATGTAAACTGAATCATCCTATTAACAGACAATGAATAATGCTTTACCACTATGATACATTTACCACACATACTTAGAAGCACATTCAGATAAACAGACAGACACACACTAACACACACACACATGCGCTTAGAAACATGCATACACACATACACTGATCTAGACACACCCACTTCTACACATACACACACTCTCTCTCTTTCTGATGATATTGTAGTCTCTAACCCAGCTCACCTTGATTATATATAGCTTTCCATCATGGAAGAAGACTGCATCCACATCGCCGTGCACCTCCTTCCAGTTGGCATCGATGGAGAAGGAGTACCAACCATGGTGATCGGAGTCCAGATGCGAATACATTTCACCTGACCGACACAGGTAAGTTTTAATGTGTGTTTATTCGGTCAATTCAGCAAATCGCCAAGCAACTACTTCATGCGAATGCGTGTGAAACCATTTCCCAACCATCATGTCTTTCTCTCTAGATCTTTTCTTTGAGAGACAAAGAAAGAGAGAGGCCGTTTCTAATTGAGAGAAAGAAAGAACAGGCAACAGCAACTCACCTCTGAAGGCATAAATTTTTCCTTTGCCATCCGAAGCGACGCCATCCAGGTGAGGGTCAGTGCAATTTACAGTGTCGCTACTATGGCCTACAGAACGACAATAAGGTTTAATCGTAGAACACTATGCGTGTTCTTACTGTACTATGAGCGTGACCAAGTTAACCATATGGTACCATGAACAAGTTTGACAGATAAATCAGTGTCACTTTGCTTATGAACCAACAGTCAGTTTCAAGCAATTCAAGATAACACAAACATTGATTAAAAAAAAAAAAAAACAATAGCTAAAATCCTGCTAGAATGAATCAAATTGCAAGTTTTGGCACTCAAAATAAAGCCAGATAAACAGACTTTTGCTACTATGCAGGATATGGGCCACAACAGGATCTGCTCCTGCTGTCCTGAGCTTTTGGGGGCCCCCACCCCCTCTGAGAGATTGTGAATGCTTAACAGCAAAACGGGGGTGGGAACAGAGAGGTGGCGTTCGTGGCCCGAGGTGGTGGGGTGGATGGGGGTTGGATTGTGATCATGGAAGGGGGGATGGGGGCGATTTGGGGAGTTTTTTCAGGCTGTGTTTATGAGGCAGGGCCCTATGCAGTGCGTACCATGCGTACACAACAGGGTCATGTCCAGTGACAGGGCCACTGAAAGCTTTCCCATTTTACCCCCCTTATGTGCGGGCCTCCAGGTACTCATGCCATGCAACCATATGTGAGCGATGAACGTCAACACAATCAGTCCACGTACCCTCCTTGCACTTGGTGAAGTAGTAATGGGTAGTCTTGGGGTATCGCGGTTCCACGTGTCCTGTTAATGGGTGGAACCTGGTGAAGTTGTGTCCATGGAAACAGTAGTAGCGGTTCAGCCAACGAAGTGCGGCGGTGCAGTGCGGCAGGTGAGGCCACTGCTTCTCCTCCACTGTATGGTTTTTAATATCGTAGTAGTACAATTTGTCTCCTAGGAAATGAGAGGAAAACACATGATCAGTTTTTACTTTTTTTTCCATTGGGTAGTATTGACCTGTCTCAGCTGGTTAAATCTACTCCAGGGACAGATGTGGATCCAGGCCTGACAAATTCCATTCAAACAGCACCATGCTTTAGTTTAAATTCAACGGTTGATCAATCTACAGTCAAGGTAATAGATTTTATTATATCACCTTTTTTAAGTTGGTAAAACCAATTGAAATATATATTTTTTTTAAATGTGAAAATTTGTTCTTGCGTGTTGTATATGTATGCATATGTGCTTTTTTAAATGAAACCCATTAGAAAAGCACATCAGTAATGGTCATATCCCTACCCCATAGCACCCCCACATTTTGAGGTAATGCAATTTTTATGATTTTAGGACATACATTTTGTGGTTTTATGTTTCTGTTTTTGGACCTTGTTCTGAATATAATCCACATTTATTTAAAATTTGTACTTTTGGTTTTCTGTTAGCAAGGTATAGTGAACTTATGCCATTGTTGGTATAGTGAACTTATGCCATTGTTGTGTGACATTTTAACCATGATTTCTCGTGCGTTTCCAGAAAAGCTCTTCCATCCTTATCTGAAACATTTCACCGTGGCCCAGTCAATGATTGAACTTTGCTAACTGAGCAAGAGTATTTGCAGTTTAGTGAGAGTGTGCTCACCCCTGAATAAGATGACTGTAGCGTGGGTTGGGTTAGCATCGGTTTAGCATTATGAGTGTGCATGCTCTGTTAGACGGTATCAGTTGAGCTCGCCCTTGAAGATGATGAATTTAGTGAGGATTGGTTTACTGTATGTTTAGTGCTGAGTGTGTGTTTTCTCAGGATGTTTTTGTGGAGAGTCTGCGCTCACCCTTGAAGAAGATGACTGAGTCTGTTTTACACTCCCCTTTGGGGCACTCGACGGCAGCATCCAGGTGGTCGGGAATCCCGGGGAACACATCCTTGATATCTTTCGGGTAGTCTGGTTCCAGGGTGTGGTTGGAGTAGCTGAAGACCTTTTCATTCTGCAGCGTGAGTGCAAAGAGAGGGGTTTATGGTATTTTGAGTTTTTGAGCCTTAGCTCAACGTAATAAAACTGCACCGTTAGCTATTTTTACATTTGCGTATACATACATTTTTAGAACAAGACCATATTTCATATAATCCCAGTAATGGATTGAAAACCCAATTTGTTATTTTAAATATGCATTTATGATGAACGGACATTCAGTTTTACTAATATTTAGGTCTCAAGAAGGTCTCAAAGAAGCATGAAGAGAAAAGGGCTTATGAAATGTGCCAAGAAGAGGGGGCTGAAAAGCTAGAGACACCTTGTGGAATGTACTGTGAAACCAAGAAGAGGAGAGAGATGGACGGTGACAACGAAGGAGGTAGTTTATAAAACATCAAGAAGAGGGACAGACAGGGACAAGGAGAGAGGTTAATGAATTGTACCAAAAGGAGGTTTGACCAAAGAAAGAAGTTAGCGGTCAGTACCAGGAAGAAGAACATGTGGTCATGGCTATGGTCTTCGGGGTCATCCCCACTGTGCATGCGGAAGGCTGCGTCCACATGCCCGAGGTGATGGTCGTCGTCCATTTCGTTGAAGGTCCCATTGGAGAGCTCAGCAGGTCCTCGGAAGCCCCTCCACAGGTAGTGACCTGGAAAAAACCAGACAACAGACCTGAGGCCAGTACCATTTCTACCAGAAATACAAAATACAACACGCATTACATTCGGAATTCATTTTCATTTTACTGATCAATCTGAGATCAGAGGGGTTAATAAAAAAAGGCTTTTTATTAACTTTATCCCTATCAGCTTTTCCAAACATGATGTGCATACCACTTCATAAGGAGCACTGGAAACAAAAAAAAACACTTACGGACAACAATAAAGACAGCAAGCACAATTGAATGTAAAAAGAAAATACAGTTAAAAAAAGGGCAGACTAATGTAAATGTTTATACCCTGAGCAGTAAACTACTCAGGCATGTGCAGGGAATATAAGTTAAATTCACTGATGACAGTGATAATAGCCAGACTCAGTGTAAGGGTTTTTATCTTGGTACCTTTGAAGAAGTAGATGATGCCTTTCTCGTCAGGGGCAATGGCGTCAAACTCGATGCCTTCGCAGCGGTCAGGCAGGGCATCATGGTGGCCCTCATGGTGGTCTGTAAGAGCAGGTCAGATTTATGGTTATCCACACTTTTTTTTTCTTTTTCTTATTGTCATGTTTTTTGGATGTCATATATGTCGGTGTGCACCCTAACCGTACCACTACGTCTGCATCGCTGCACTCTGTGGAAATATCAATGCCTTTGAGGTATTTAGTCTGACCGCCTCAATTGCAAGGGAAAGCAATATTTGTTATTTCTGGGACATAGGTGACAGTTTTGGGTGAGGTGGTTCACGTTCATTTCAAATCATGCATTACATATATGATCAGTCAGCTATTGCATGTACCGTGAGAAGCATTCTGTGAGAATTGTTTGGCAAAGAAAGGAGCACAGGCTCCCTCTTGTGGCCAATAGATTTACAGAAGGGACATCTCGGCAGAAAGCAACTCCCTCATCCCCATACGTTTTTTATCGCACCATTAAAATGACTTAAGAACCATGAAGAGATCAAATAATAATATTCAAGAGGAATACTACTGCGTGTGTGCATTAGTGTGTATGTGAGATGTCACTAATCCAGTCAGGTAGGGATACCCCTGTCCACACTCACCCGCCATCATGATCTCCTGTTGCCTGTGAAGAGAAGAAAGTGATATTTTTCTGAATTTTGGGATCTATGAGGCTCCATCATTTCCGCCACAGTGAGTTTTTTCCAGTGCATTCGGCCTATCTGCTCAATGTTGGTTTCATTACTGAGCGCCTGTTATATCTGACATTTTGTATATTTTTACTACAGCAAATCAGGATAAAATCTAACACGTTGTTTCAGGATGCAACACCAGCACCGTATCTTGGATTTGAAGAAAAACATAAATACCCGCACCTCACGACATTGTTCTCAAAACAATGTCTATTGAAGGGCTTTGACCAAACTGGGCTTCACCAGGTTCCCATATCAAAATGCATGCAATTGTGAAAATGGCTTGTTTCATTTATTGTTCAAGGAACAATGCAAGAATGTACATGTACTTCATACCTATGCCAATTCTAACCATGCTCAGCTACTATGCAATCACTCAGATGCAAATACACTGCTTGTGTCAGTTTTATCCAGTTAACTCTAGTGTTTGTTGGACTGCTTTTGACAAGAAACAAATCAACACTTACATTCACTTTTTAAAGGACAAAATGTTGATTGAATCCAGAGATAAGGACAAGCCTAAATGTTGTTTGGATTCAGCCCAAAGTTTAGGACAAAATGTGATTAAATCCAGGACACAGAGAGTCTGTGTGAGAGCCTGGAGATGCGGTGGTACTCACACTGGGGTAGCACAGCTGAGGGCCAGACACAGGAGCAGGCACAGCGAGCGAGCGAGCAGCCTCATGCTGAGTGTCCTCTGGGTCCAGAAACTGGAGCGGAGAGAGCAGGAAAAGGTGCCTGATCTGGAGATTGACCGGGCTTTTATACTGGAGACCTGAGTGGGTGGCTCATCAGGACATCACTGATAGGGGGGTTGATACAGGCAAGAGACCTCTTCCACTGTTTACCCAGATTGTGTTTGTTTGGTAGGATGAGAGTAAAGGGACCATTGTACACAAAAGTCAAGCTATACAAAGATCACAATCCCCAAGGCCACGCTAAATTCATTACCCTCTAACTGAGAACCCATCACCTAAGCTATTATCCAATAGCCACTACAGACTATAATGGTGTGACCTTTTAAGACATTACATATACATTTAGGCATTAAGCAGATAGACTCTAACCCAGTTTTTTCCCATGAAAAACAGATTGGTGATGGGGGAGGTAAACATTGGCAAACACAGGTATGCCATCCTGCCAAGTTACGCCTTGGCGGGGGCATGCCCCATACCTATACAGCACCGAGAGTTTGGCACTTTTCATTTCAGGGTTCCCCACAGAAATAACCACAACAGCCACAGACACTCAGCCCTTAAAAACATTAAATTCTGTACATTCTGACCCCATTTCAACAGACAGAATTCATAAACAACTTCACATGTCCACACAATCAAGCCCCAAACTAAGGGGATTTCGCGTTTTCTCCTTCTTCTTCTTCTCTTTCTTCTTCTTCTTCTTCTTCTTCTCATTCTTATTTTTCCTGCCGCCTCTCCCACTAACAACATGTCTCCCCATTGGATATTTCACTGACACCAGCCAAATCTTCACCTACACGACCCAATCAAAAACGCGCATACACACGCAAAATACCCATACCTTTTTACTCTGAAACATTTCCAGTTTAAACAGCTAGTCTGCCTGTGGCCTAGTGGGCAAGGTTACAGTCTTGGGAACATGGGGTCGTAGGTTCAAACCCAGCTAGAAACACCTTTCTTTAAAGACATTGAAGAAACACAATGAGTAAAGTATTAAATATGTCATTTGAAAATGACTGAATAATAAAAAAAAATATGCACATTTGTTTTGTTGTTGCCTAAAGACAACTGGGAAGTGTCACGTTCAACCACCATGTTACTCCTTTAACCTGCTTCGACCCTCACTAATAATTGTCTACTACTTATCAATTATTGCTTTTGCACCATATCTACCCGCCGTTACTCACACATACAAAGACATACACCGTCAATAACTCATTCATTCAGACTGCCAAAATCCAGGCCTGCCATTAAAAGTATTGATATCAAAATGACGCCAAGTTACGGTACTACAAACAATAGCCTATAGGCTATCTTGCCTCACCGAAATTTAATAACATGTATTCCAAAGCAATGCTACCCAATATTTCCTCAATTCTTTCAAGTCACTTGGCCCTGTGTTTTGTAATCTTACCATATTACAATGTCATGCAAACTTTGTGTCAGACCAAAGTGTCAAATATTTCGTATTGCCTCATGGAACACATTGAAATTCATATAGAAAACTGCTGGTCAGTCACTACAGGAAGCACATTTCTCCAGAAAACATGTTTATACTTGCTTCTGAACTGAATTTGAGTAAATGTACAAGTGATTGTATATTTGCAATGTACAATAAATACATGTAAAATACATATTGTAGCCTACATACATACATAGAGAACTTCTTTATCCCCATGGGGACATTTCCCTCGCAGCATGTTACATTCACATTTACGAACAGACATTTATACCAAGAAACATACAATCATTCACGCAACAGAAAGGCTGGGCACAAAAATACATACATACCAATACAAATTGGACATATCTAGCTAATTCAATCAATCGTGACTGTGAGAAAGCCATCCACACATATGTTTGGCCTGTCCATGTACTGCACGCTTATATACACACAGGGCCAAGTGACTTGAAAGAATTGAGGAAATATTGGGTAGCATTGCTTTGGAATACATGTTATTAAATTTCGGTGAGGCAAGATAGCCTATATTGTTTGTAGTACCGTAACTTGGCGTCATTTTGATATCAATACTTTTAATGGCAGGCCTGGATTTTGGCAGTCTGAATGAATGAGTTATTGACGGTGTATGTCTTGTAGGCTATGTGTGAGTAACTTGGCATTTTTGTACGTTGAAAACGTGTTTTTTATGAGATATATTTTACTTTCCCTAGAGGCATTGTGAGTTTAAACCTTTCTTTGTCTTATGATGAAACACCAGTTTTATCCACAAAAAAGGGGGCGGTGTAGGTGCATATTTTTGTTTTAGCCCACCACTGTGACATCTGATTCGAATTATCAAGGTCTCGTTCAAGATGACAAACGTTCGTGCCGAACTAAGTTTGCCGCGAACAGTTGTTGAACGATTTTATACCAACATTCAACATTTAGTTTGCCACCAACGCATTTTTAATAAACATGGATGCGACTGAACGGAAGGTTTTCGCAGTGGCTTCCGCGATATTAGAGGACTTCACTGATAGTGGTCCTGACATGACAGATATTAGTCAATACGAGTACACTCTGTAATGTCGTGTAACGCAACTAGTCTAATGAAGAGGTCTGCAGAATTGAGCGATATGCCGAGGAAGTAATTCCTCCATTGATGATTTTAGTTTTCTCTCACATTTCATGATGAAACGGGCAACCTTTCTTCTCTCGGTGTCTTTCCTGTCAGCAGTCATTTCTGCTCGCGGCGCACTACCTTTTCAGACGTAGGTAACGTTAGCTAACGTTCATGGCGAACAGAAAAAAGTTTGAATATGTTCGCGAACGTTAGCTAACGCTCGTCGTCTTGAACGCACGTCAGCAGGTGTCTTTTTGCTGGGCTAAAACAAAAACCTGCATCCACACCGGCCCTTTTCAGATAAGATAGGACACCCCTGATGAGAAGGGTCTCCAAGAGGGTCCCCAAGAGACAAACCAACCTCAATATCCGTTCGTCACTCACACAGAAAAACAGTGCCATCAAATTCCAAATTGTCAATCATTTGTTTATTCTTACTCTCGAGAATCAAGCCAAGGCTCAATCAATATTTGCCGTAAACTTTGCTTTATCAATGAATGTTTTTTTTTCTCTTCACAAACAAATCAAGTTTGTTTAATCCAGACCTATCTAACAGTGATAGTGGTTTTCAGCGTTACTGCACTTATGAACCGAACCATTCATTTTGTCTTTAATATTGTACACAGCATGACTTTAGTTGTCATCAAAATGTACAGTAATAAATTAGCGGTATTAATAAAATAACTTGATTAATATTGTTCCTCAAAGGTAGGGACAAAGTTCCACAGGTGAAAGTGTATCTGAGTCTTATGATCACAGTTCTAAAAAACCTGAGCTGAACTTTGGAGTTAATAGGTTAGAAATCATTGGGCAACTGGGATCAAAGCCACTGCAGTGTCAATATCAAGAGCAGAATATGGGGAAAATTCAAGTTTTACATTTAATTTGAAATAAGCACGATTTAAGAAAAACTGTTTTTCCCTGTCTGATGATAAGATCTTCACTATGATGGATTTGTGTTTAGTTTATAGAGATGAAATACAAATGGAGGGAAATCTACACTGTAATTACAATCACATCTACATTCAGTTGTTAACCATGTATTTAGTACTCACTGAGAGGTCATAACAGTGTATTCATACTGTTATCTGTGAATAATATATTTATAGATTATGCATAACCTGTTGTTTCTTGTAGCTTTATGGTGATACGTTAAAATTACATGTAAAATAAAAATAAAATATGTAAATTCAACATTTAATTTTGTATTTGTATCCAGCAGACCAGGGTCAAATACAAATATGTATTTGTATTTAAAAATGTATGTAAATACAGGTTTGAAGTATTTTCAAATACATTTACACATGAAATACTTTATATTTGATTTATTTAAATTCTTTTGGTTTTTGGAAAACCAATTTTTTCCCCAAATAGTATTATAAAAATACATTCCTTTAAATAAATACTTTCCTGGTGAACCAAATACTTTTTCAAATAGTATTTAGACCCTTTAAAAAATACATTAAAATACAAATGCAATTTTTAAATATTTTGAAATATTTCAAATACATACCAAATCATTTGATGAATTAATTATAATTCATCATAAAATTAAATATAATAATATTAACACTATTATCATTATTGTCTTTAAAGACAGGATTTATTTATCTCAGAATACTATACAGTCAGTAGCCTAACAAACTCTTTGAAATGTTGATTTGCAACATGGCTAATTTGTAAATTGTAAAATAAGCATAGAATTAAAGGATGGCACTAAAGCAATTGATGTTACATTGTTTTTTCTACATTTAAAGACATTTTTGAAAGTAATTTCAGATACATGCAAATGCTCCTTAAATGTATTTTCAAATAATTTCTAAACAAAACAAAGTATTTAAAAATAATTAAAATGCTTTATATATGTATTTGACCCAGGTCTGGTATCTAGTGTAATTACTCACCTTTCATGATAATATTCTGTCCGTAGAACACTCTGTGGTTAGATAATGCACTTTTGGTTACAGGAAGACACACCTGTGATGGGTTGTTGTGGATTCCTTCTCTTGGACTGCCAGTATTTTACAGTATTAGTAAAGTTTAGTTAAACTTACCTTAGTTGAATCTTTGTCATCCTTTACAAATGGCCACTGCAGTAATCATGTTAAACTTACACATAGCCATTACATGTGTTTATAAGGCATAAATTTGTCAACACCATTGTGGTTCAGATATTTTCTTTTATCTGTAATTTATGTTTTATGAAAAAGATATCAATTTAATATTTACACAATGACCTGCGGGTGGCATGGTGGTGCAGTGGCTAGCACTGTTGCTTCACAGCAAGAAGGTTGTGGGTTCGAAACTTGGCTTGGGGTCGTTCTATGTGGAGTTTTCCAAGTGGGTTTCCTCCCACAATCCAAAGACATGCAGGTAGGCTGATTGGAGACCCTAAATTGCCCATAGGCACGAGTGTGTGAGTGAATGGTGTGGTTATGCGGAAATAAAACTAAATGTAAGGATTCTGTATGCCATAAAATTTATCTATTTCAGGGCCTAGTGGTCAGTGACACCCCCTGTGACAATGGGAGATAAAACCAGCGAACACCAGGTTTGGGTATTTCAGTCACACTGTCTCCGTCATGCTGGTGTGATGGTCCGATGAACCAGATGGGCTTTTATTTATTTGTTTTATGTAAATGAAAATTTTAATGGAAATTTATAGGGGGCAAAATGAACAAAATACAGACTAAGCACTATTTGGTGGGTTAAAATACAAAGATGGACTCAATCTGGAGCATGCATAATCATATTTGTGTTGCTGTTCCAGCTGACAGGTGTTTATCTTTTTTTAACCTTTTACAGTTTGAGCATCACTGAGCAAATATGAGATTAGCTTTTATTTTGCCCATGTCAAGCTGTAGAATACATGCAGAAGACCAAAACAGCAGCAGTGGACCAGGATGCAAATGCATTGTAACACAGTCAGTACCTTCATTTCCTTCCTTTTAATGACTGGTTCTAAAATATCAGGAGAGGGAACTCAAGGACATTCAATGTTTCAACACTTCTGTTCAGTTTCAACCCACATTGATTGTGTCAATATTTTTACAAGTACGAGAGTAGACGGTTGTTTGGTTAAGAGGTGCTGTATTTGCACATTGCTAGAAACCAGCTGTGTCCAACAAAGTGCTAGATTCAGCCAACTTTTACCTATTTCCATTAGCCTGCCAGGTCGTGACTGCAATCTGGTCTGGACTTGCATGCACCGTACAGCTATGGTTCAGCTGTAGGTCAGATATACCTGGGTTGTGTCCACTGACCCATTGTAGTTGTAGGTCAGATACTGTACACCTGAAACAAGCCAAATACATTCCACAGTAAACTAACTAGGGTGAGATACAACAACAGTTTTTTTTCCAGGACAAACATGTAGTATAATAAATATGTAAGCTAACAATGATAATAGGGTGGCACGGTGGTGCAGTGGGTAGCACTGTTGCCTCCCAGAAAGAAGATCCTAGGTTCGAGTTTGCATGTTCTCCCTGTGTCCGCGTGGGTTTCCTCCGGGTACTCCGATTTCCTCCCACAGTCTAAAGGCATGTGCTTAAGTTGAGGTTAAGTGGAGACTCTAAATTGCCCATAGGTAAGAGTGTGTACGTGAATGCTGTGTGTGCCCTGCGAGAGATTGGCAGCCTGTCCAGGCTGTATTCCTGCCTCTTGCCCAATGCATAATTGAACAGGCTCCAGCACCCCCTGTGACCCTGTCCAGAATAAGCGGATATAGATAATGGACGGATAATAATATAATAATAACAACGGCAGCAGCAACAACAATTATTATTATTTGCTTTATAAACTTTGCATTGCATCTTTTGCATAAAACATGCATCCCATGAATGTAAACCGCTCACATTACAGTGGTGGTTCTAAGGGGTGGGTGGGGGATGAAAAGGCAGGCCCCTCCTTGTCTAGTTGCTTCCTTCAGTTACCCAAAGCCAAAGGCAGGAAGGCCCATGGACAGTGGCAGCCTCACCAACAGGCAGCACAGCTGAGGCTGATTGGTAAGCAACCATTTTGCGGGATGCCTCCATCAGGTTTGACTATAATGGTGCAGCCTGCCTTGTTTTCAGTTGAGTCCCTCACTGATGTGGTGGCTGTGTTCACGTTCAAAGCATCCAAAGCCCTCCAGCCAGCCACAAGCAACACTCATGCAGTCCTAGGATATTTTTATTATTTTGCAAGTGCTGTGTTTACTTTAATTGAACGCCGGAAGGGGATGGAGGGGAATAAAATGGCAGCTGGCTATGTAACGGTTAATATCTTTGTTGGTGACATAACTGGAGATCTCAGAATATAAGTCATTTGGAAGGAGCCCATCATGAAAGCAAATGGAATGTGCACACATTATTTCATTCATTTGAAATGGCATGCATGTCATTTCAGGGAAGAGATGCGCTTAAAAAGCACTACAGTCATACGCAGGAGGAACAATCTGGTTTTATTTGTTGCACAAATGTTGCCAGATCATTCTTACTGTTCATTGACCTTTAAGGTAAATGAACTGAATCAGTGGCCAGCTTTCACCCTCTGAACAACATCTGTATCTGTACTGCATTGTAATGAAATATAGCAGATAAACTATTGTTCTGAGCAATGATGAACAGGTAATTTTTGTATGACACTGTTCTATGCAATAAATATTGTAAAACAAACTCCAACATTGCTACTACACAGCTTTTACAAAGTTATGAATTCAACAAGAGAGAATGTTTCACAAGCGTCTGTATCTGTTTTAGCTTCATCTGCTGCAATGTTTGCTGGACAACCTTGTCATTGCATGAAAGTATAGTCTTCCCATTAGTCTAGTGACTGCTATCTCAGCATTAAATGGTCCTTGGACCCTGCACAAGAGACACGCTATCTCCAACATCTGTTCATCATTCACACAGAAAAACAGCGCAGGCAAATTCCAGGTTTTATAACATTTGTTTATTCTTAGTCTCTCGAATCAAGCCAAGGCTCAATCAATATTTGTCCTTAACCTTACTGTACCTTATAAATTAATGTTTTTTTTTTCTTTTTGCTTCATAAACAAATCTAGTTTAATCCAGACCTATATCAAAGTGATAGTGCTTTTTTAACATTACTAAAATGCATGAAACCAACCATTCATTTTGTCTTTAATATTTTACACAGCATGCCTTTAGTTGTCATTGAAATGTACAATAATAGACGGTATTAATAAAATAACGTGTTTAATGTTTCTCAAAGGTAGGGACAAAGTGCCACAGGTGAAAGATTGAATCTGAGTCGTATTATCAGTTCTAAGAAAGCTGAGCTGAACTTTGGAGTTAATAGGTTATAAATAATTGGAAAACTGGGGTCAAAGCCACTGCAGAGTCAACATCAAGAGCAGGATACGGGGAAAATTCAAGTGCTATATTTAATTTGCAATAAGCATGATGTAAGGAATTTTCCTGAAAAACTGTTTTTCCCTGTCTGATGATAAGATCGTCACTATGATGGATTTGTGTTTAGTTTATATAGTATAATAGAGATGAAATACAAATGGAGGGAAATCTACACTAATTACAATAGCATCTACATTTTATTTAAAATACATCAGAGCATATGCACAGGCAATAAATGCATTTGTAAGCTTGGATTCAATTGTGAATGAGATTCTGTAATTTGTTGTTAACCATGTATTTATTACTCATTGAGAGGTCACAACAGTGTACTCATACTGTTATCTGTGAATAATATATCAATAGATTATGCATAACCGGTTGTTTTTTGTGCTTTATTGTGATATGTTGAAATGACATGTAAACAAAAATGAAAATATATAAATTCAACATTTAATTTCGTACTTGTATCTAGTGTAATTACTCACCTTTCATGATAATACTCTGGCTGCAGAACACTCCGTGGTTAGGTAATGCAATTTTGGTTACAGGAAGACACACCTGTGGTGGGTGGTTGTGGATTTCTTCTCTTGAATTGTCATGATTTTACAGTATTAGTAAAGTTTAGTTAAACTCACCTTAGTTAAATCTTTGTCATCCTTGACCAATGGCCACGGCAGTAATCATGTTAAATTTACACATAGCCATTACATGTGTTTACAAGGTATGAAGGTATTGTGGTTCAGATATTTAACATTTTTGGGCATTTTTTGCTAATTATTTTTATTAGTTTAATATTCACACAATTAACTGCTATTCGGTTGCTTTTCGTTCCTTTTTGTGCAACTTTTACATTGTTTATTATGTGGGAATAAAATTAAAAGTAAGGGTTCCGTGTGCCATCAAATTGACCAAAACGAGTCAAATGCGTCATGCAGGGCATGGCTGCAACCATGCTGCTTTATACATATTTTAAACGATTCTTTTTTTCTACAAATCACAAAAATGTTCCCATTACATACACAATCATGTTTGTGTTGCTGTTGCTTTAACCTTTTACAGTTTGAGCATCATTGAGCAAATTTGAGATTAGCTTTTATTTTGCCCGTGTCAAGCTGTGGAATACACACAGAAGACCAAAACAGCAGCAGTGGACCAGGATGCAAATGCATTGTAACGCAGTCAGTACCTTCATTACTTTCCTTTTAATGACTGGTTCCAAAATATCAGGAGAGGGAACTCAAGGACATTCAACGTTTCGTTTGTCTCAGTTCCAACCCACATTTATTGAGTCAATAATTGTACCAGTATGAGTGTAAACGGTTGTTTGGTTAAGAGGTGCTGTATTCACACATTTCTAGAAACCAGCTGTGTCCAACAAAGTGCTAGATTCAGCCAACTTTTACCTATTTCCATTAGCATGCCAGGCCATGGCTGCGATCTGCTCTGGACTTGCATGCACCGTACAGCTACGGTTCAGTTGCAGGTCAGATATACCTGGGGTGTGTCCACTGACCCATCGTAGTTGAAGGTCAGATACTGTACACATGAAGCAAGCCAAATACATTCCACAGTAAACTGACTAGGGTGAGATACAAGTTTTTTTTCCAGGACAAACATGTAGTATAATAAATATGGAAGCTAATAATAATAATAGGGTGGCATGGTGGTGCAGTGGGTAGCACTGTTGCCTCCCAGAAAGAAGGTCCTAGGTTTGAGTCTGCATGTTCTCCCTGTGTCCACGTGGGTTTCCTCCGGTTACTCCAATTTCCTCCCACAGTCTAAAGGCATGTGCTTAAGTTGAGGTTAAGTGGAGACTCTAAATTGCCCATAGGTAAGAGTGTGTAAGTGAATGCTGTGTGTGCCCTGCGAGAGATTGGCAGCCTGTCCAGGCTGTATTCCTGCCTCTTGCCCAATGCATGATGGAATAGGCCCCAGCACCCCGTGACCCTGCCCAGGATAAGCGGGTATAGATAATGGATGGATGGATAATAAGAATAACAACAGCAGCAGCAACAACAATTATTATTTGCTTTATAAACTTTGAATTCCATCTTTTGCATAAACTAAATGTAAACCCCAAATGTAAACCGCTCACATTACAGTGATGGTTCTAAGGGGTGGGTGGGGGAGGAAAAGGCAGGCCTCCCCTTGTCTAGTTGCTTCCCGCAGTTTCCCAAAGCCAAAGGCAGGAAGGACCATGGACAGAGGCAGCCTCGCCTGATTGCCTCCATCAACTATAATGGTGCAGTCTATCTTGTTTTTCAGCGGAGTCCCCTCACTGAGGTAGTGGCTGTGTTCATGTTCAAAGCATCCAAAGCCAGTCACAGCCAACATTCATGCAGCCCTAGGATGTTTTTATTATTTTGCAAGTGCTGTGACAGAACTGGAGATCTCAGAATATGTCATTTGGAAGGAGCCTATCATGATGAAAACAAATGGAATGTGCACACGCTATTTCATTCATTTGAAATGGCATGCATGTCATTGCAGGGAAGAGATGTGCTTAAAAAGCAATGGAGTCATACGCAGGAAGGAAAATCTGGTTTTATTCACTGCACAAAATGTTGTTATTGTAAGGTCAAATTCAAGGTCAATGAACTGAAGCAGTGATCTGCTTTTGCCCTCTGAACAACATCAGCATTTTTACTATACATGTGAACCTTTTCACTTCTATTTGTGTGGGTGTGGATGTACTGTATGTAATATGCAAGAAACTGGTTGTTTTCCCATGCAAAAGAACACACTGTAGAATGATGACTTCTTGATTCAGCATCCGGCACAGTTATATTCACAGAGAGAAACATTAACACCATTCTGTCAGTGGGGGCATGTGTGGGCGGCCAGCATAGGATAATTGTGTGAGGGAAGAGATGGTATTATTTTGCCCAAAGAAAATGAATAATAATAAATTGAGAAGATGCAGAGACTGCGGTACAAGACAGGTACTATATCAGCTGAATATTATCTATCACCATTCACCAAATGTACCCACAGCGTCGCCTTTTCTTCTTTCACATGGTTAGATTTTCTCATGACCATTAGTGAAACCTTTTCTCAGCTGAAAGATAAAATCCCCAAAATAATGAATGAAACATTTAAGCTTTCACTAATTACAGTAGATCTGATAAAGCATTTAATGGCACTTTCTTCTAGGGCAGGGAGCTTCATTCTAAAAAAAACATTTCACTGCCTCCACACTAAATAAATAAATAAATGGCAATGATCTGCATTTCCGTTTTTGAGTAATTTATCAATTCACTGTATCTTCACTACCACCTTTATCAATTCATGGGCAGTTTAACAGTTTTCCAAGTGTCAATCAAATTATACCACCCATCAATATCACAGGTATTTAGCAGACGATCTTTTCCAGAGCGACTCATACAACTTCTTTTTCAAGTTTCCAATATAGCAACTTACTTTTTAAAGGCACATCACGGCTTTGAAATTCACAGATGAGATATTAATGAGTGTCATTTATCTTGTAGAACAAAAAGTGAAACTCTCTTAGGCTTATGTTAACCACAGACCTTATTTTCGGCAGAAAACACAATTCCTATGGGAAAAAAAAAAAAACATTGGAAATCAGACAAGGGAACCCATGATATATGAAAAGTCTGGGTTGGCCTACACAAATATGTAATCACTGTAACCGTGTGTGAACCTCCATGAATGTTTTGGGGATTTTCTTGGCAGCTTGATTTCTACATGACAATGTGTCTGATAATTTGGTCCAGTTTACTCAACAGTGCCATAATCACCCCACATTTGCCGGGTGGTTGGGTACTAGTTTCAGACCCTGCATCGCTCAACATTTAAGGGAGCTAATGTTTGATTCTCCCAAATATTAAGCCTATTTCTGATGACCTAATTGAAATACAAATTATTGTACCCTCAAAAGAACTATGAGATTTATCCCCACAATAAAAAGACATTTAAAGAATAAGTGCGGCGTATTTTTATGTTTTTCTTATGATCAACTTATTCTATGAAACATCGTTTTAAAATATTAAAATAATCGGATCAGTAGATATCTCCCTTTAATCCTCATTGGAACCAGGTATACAACAGGTTTAATTTAAACTTCAGTTAACTGCTAGTAGAGGTCACTAACTGTTTTCAGCAAGACACGTGACTGGGTTGACGCTAAAACGCAGTTGTGCATTAAACCGCAAGGAGGACACAGCAATCGCGTTTGTTGCGACAACACGGCTTTAAACTTGTTCTAAACGCTAAACCGCAGCTAAGCTAATGAAGTCTTGTTGAAAGCGGCATTGAATTGATGAACGTGATAGTGACAGCAGCAGTTAAATGATAAAAGCAGTAGCGGTTGGAATTGCAGTGAATCGAACTGATTAAACTGCTAGTGAATAAAAAAATGTCAATGCGATCAGACAGACACATGATACAATGATTTGTAAATAGCCTAATTTCATTAGCTTCACTATTTCAATATCAAATTTCATACGATGCAAGATTTGATTGTATTTAATCGGTTTCAGTATTTAATTTGATTGCAATTTAATTGATTCAGCATTTATTTTTTTGTACTTCCGCAGCTCACAGTATGGCGTGCGTGTGTTCTGTAATGTTTCCAGTTCATTTCGTTTTTGGACTATGAAAATTGTAGTAAAAAAACAAACAGGTTACTTTACTTAAAATATGGACGCATGAATGAATGAATTGTAAGGAGCAGGTGGAAGGAAACTGTGACTTCTTTTCCCGCTATTATGGAACTTTTTCCTGTCCTGCAGGCAAACGGACTAAAACCAGACCCTGACAATTTCCTTTGTGTTACACAATGAGCAAAAAATAGTCGCCCAGACTGCAATCAACCCCGGTTCACAGGAGTATTGTGTTCCTTTTCCTTCAAAATTCACTCTGTCGAGAACAAAGTAGGCTACACCATCACCGCATCGTTTATTTTAAGTAACTCTGGCACGTGATTATTTCAAATGGGTATACATATGCATTATATCCTGAATCATCCATTAGGATATAAATGACCAAAAATGATGACACGTTCCATACAATTTTAAAACAATTATTTTTAAGGCAAATACATCCACTTAGACACGTATCTGCGATACCTAGATATGTGATATCTAGCTCACATTATGCATTCCTTCAGTAGACGTCAAAATATCGGGGCTTGCTTGTGCCTATGTTGGGAAAAGACATCCTTTTACTACCACTCCAAGTTCAGTCGTCCAAGCATGTCCCCCAGGCGGAGGTCTCTCGAGTGAAGCTGATTTCGCTTGGATCTTTTTATCTTTATTTTCGTCGGAAACTTTTAAGATCGTAACTAACGTGTTTCAAACGGTTGACTGTGTCCGCACGAGGATTACGGCTGTGAAGACAATGGAGACAATGAAACCAGAAGTGAAAGTGCCAGCTACCTCCGAGCCTCGATAAAAAACCCAGCCTTTCCTGAATGATCAGTTTACCTCACGCCTAGAAATAATCTTTGGCTTCACCTTAACCCTCTAAGGACCAGGCCCACTTGAGCCAGCCTCGGGATTTCTTGTTGTGGATCCGCGGGAAATGCAGCTTTGCATTGGGGTATGTTAGTATGAAACTAGCTGTATTTATGTCTATTGTCTGAGCTGCTCCGCCTCTTGAAATCGTAGTTAACACTATATGTTGCCATCGTTTAAAACAATTATCGGTATGTATGGAGACTCAGCAATTTGATTGCACGGAGCGTGAGGTATTCTAGCCCAATCCAGAAACTGAAAGAATATATCACGTTTACAGTCCATTTAACACATACCCAACTCCACCCGCAAGACTGCAACTGCTGCGGCACCTGTAGCCGGCACCGAGGGGAGTTTACACAAGTTAGCTAGCAAGATAGCTACTGTGACATCTTTATTGGCTGTGCTGAAGTTTATCACACGCAGATTGCGCGGAATCGCCTCACAGTAGCCAACATTGGATTAAAATAATCAGTAGGCTAATTACCAGTGAAGTTTGGTTATCCCCTTGGCACGACACTACAAGTTTGTTGCATTAATGTGCATTTTAACATCGCCATGAAATTATTTCGTTGAGTCTCAGATGTTTTTGTGGTGGATTGCACACCTAATCATTAAGGCTACTTCGTGTGATAGCCTACAGTAGCCTATTTGCTAATGAACAGCAGCTAAACAAATATTTTTGTTTACTTCTTGTTGAAAACATTTTACGCACGTACCTCCTCATAATTTGTCCTCCTCGTCGTATTTTAGAAGCGAAAGAAAGAAGAATCGAATTCATCTCTGTGGAAGCAACATTTGATAATTTCAGACCATCTGAGGACAAGCGTGTATCAGATTTATTGATTTGAACTGTGGGTGTGTCAGTCCCGGGAAAAGACGCTGCAGCCATCCGAAATAGCGGGATCGTCTCCGGGCGGAATTGCGTGTAGATTAGGGGATTGATTTCCTGTCAGTTTTATGGAGCAGTCTGCTATTGTGTTAACATCACATTTCATTCTTCAACACAAAATGCCCCCGCCATTTTCCATGCCCTTGTGTCAGCAGTGCATTACAACAAATTAAAAAATAATTGCCTTCATTGTACCGTGCGCGCGCGCGCGCACACACACACACACACACACACATATATATATATATATATATATATATATATATATATATATATATATAAAGCCTACTTACAGTGGGACAACGATAGAGTAGACAGAATGTGTAGGCTAATAGAGGCAGGTGCAAGGGGGAGGGGGCAGCCACCAAATAATTTTGATCTAAATTGTTGTAAAATCAGTTTACTCATGGTCGTAACATGTCTCTACAGGGACAAGTTAAGTGGCTTGTTCAAACTTGTAAGCTTTTTTTTAGCCTACTCACATGGGAAGATGACTTTTTGTGCCTGTGAGCGGATTTATTTATTTATTTGTTTGTTTGTTTGTTTGTTTGTTTGTTTATTTCCCATTTTGCAATAATACGTGACAGAAATACACATGGTGAATTGAACTGTATGTTTAACATCAGAACATGGCGTACCATTTTACTACTCCGATATCTGGAGTATATGCTAGTACAGTAGATAGGTTCTGATTTCCTGTTTGCCATTGATTACCACACAATGCATTTTTGGTTAAAAAAAGGGGGGGCGGGAGGAGTGTACTGGAAGTGAATATTGCCGTGTGCCTGTAGGCTTCTGTGGATGAACTTTGACCTCCTGCAACCTCGTCACCTCCCTTCTCTTACTCACGTTCCTCTGTTTCTCCCTCCCTCTCTCTCTTTCAGTTTGACTGTAAGCGCCTCCAGTACATGCCTTGACATGCTGAGCCAGAGGGGAGGAGAACAAGGAGGACAAGAAAGACCGGAGAAAGAGAGTGAGAGAAGGAGAGAAGCCGTCAAGGATCTCCTGAGAGAGGGGGCAAGTGTGCCTGGGTGTTTTTGCTAAGGCGGAGGAAACTCTGTCTGGAGCAGGAGCTGAACAGGAGCAACTTGCAAGAAAGGAATTTTGAAGAAGGGAAGGAGACAGAGGCAAGAGAGGGATTGAGAAAATATGTACTGAACACTGCGTGAATGAGCGAAGAGGGAGAAACACGAAGCGATTTCTGTCCGTGCGCTACTATCTGAAGTGTTGGTGGCCCTCTCTGTCAAACGCGGAGAACAGAGGACTGATTATCGGGAGAGATCCCGTACAGAGGGGCACTGCTCGGATCAATTCTCTCTTGTTTTCTCCGTGTTTTTTTTTTTTGTTCTGTGGATTTAGGCACGTGGGTGTGGCCACCGGAGTTCCTCGTTGGTGGAAGAGGGCAGAGTCTGTGCTGGTCTGTACACACGTTGGAGCAGGGTGAGATCGTGCTTCACTGCTCCTAGACCCACTCGCACCCTGGCCCCTGGAGAAGGGAAGGGGGAACGGATCGAATTCTCTCCCCCCTCCGAAGAGAGGGAAAGGGGTTTTCTGGGAAACAGAGGAGGGCAGAGGTTGCCTCAAAGTTGGATAAGGAAGACGGGGTCCCCTCTGCGTTCTCCGCAGCGAGAAGCTGAGAAGCCCGGCGGCGCGTCCAGGCGGCACGGTGCAGGATGGGCGGCGGACCGCGTCCCGGCCAGCTCCCCCTAGGGAGGCGATGAGCGGCGGCGGGGGCGGCAGGGCGGCCCAGGGTCGGCCCTTCCACTGCCGGGGATGGGCTCTGGGCAAGCTGCAGCACTGGCTGGGCACCCGCTGCCCGGGGGCGCTGGTGACGGGCGGGCCGGGGGCGGGGAAAACGGCGCTGTGCGCCGAGGCGGTTCGGCCCTCGTCCGACGCCGGGTTCGAGGCGGGACTGGCGCCCCGCTGCCTGGCGTCTCACTTCTGCCGACGGGAGGATGAGCGGAGCGTGGAGGTGTGGAGGTTCGTCCTGGGCCTGGTCGAGCAGCTGCGGGGAAGCCCTCTCCTCCCACCGGGGTACGCCCAGACCCTGGATACCCCCGCCGTCGCCCTGACCCTGGACCCCCTGCACTGCCAACGGGACCCCGATGACACTTTCAGAAGGTCTTTACCTCTTCACCTTTTTTCATCTTTTCAGATTTTTCATGTATTACATGGCAAGCTTAGACGGGCTGAATGGTCTGTTTTCACCACTGTCGTGAAGTTAACATCATCCTGAAGTTCCCTTTGGCAAAAATAAAGCTATTCTATTTTATTTTATTCTCTATATTTATGTTCTTATTCAGCAGGGACCATGCTCAACTCAAGTGTTAGTTTGCTTAATGTATGTTCCTACATTTGTTTTTTAAAAATTGACAAACTTTTTCTGAGGATTCGGCTTTATGCAAAGTCTTTCGGATATTTGTGCTAGAAAAAAACTCAAAGTTTCTTTTTTTGTAATTCAGATTGTTTGAGGTGCCGTGCATTCGCACTTTTTTTTCCAGAAGAAAATAGGGCAGACGGTTCCGGGACTTGTTCGGCTTTGTGAAAACAAGTGTGTTTGGATATTGCGCAGTGTTTTAACCAATGGCGCGAGCTCCGTTGCGTTACTCTGCATTAGCGTGTGTTACGTGTTCACAGCTGACGCCCTTATCTTTGGCAGCTCGCGTAGTTTACATTTCTCCTCCTCGCCGGGTTTGTACAGCTGGGTGTTTTACTGACGCGGTTGGGGTTAAGTGTCTTGTTCAAGGGCACGGCAACGCCGCCCTGCCTAGGATTTGAACCCGCAAGCCCAGTTGCCTAGCCACTAAGCCACTTTGCTGCCCTATGGCGCTGTTGGTCGTTAAAGGCTAATAATTACCCTGTCCAAATGTGCCAAAATGTATGATTTATTCCCCAATTGGGACTTGCCGAGGCCTGTGAATTACCCCCAATTTGTGTGTGTGTGTGTGTGTGCTTGCAAGTGTACGTAAGCATGAGAGGGAGCCTGCCATTGTGTGCGTAGGTCCATGTGTTTTAATGTGCGTGTGAGTGTGTGTGAGAGAGAGAACCAGAGAGTGTCTGTGACATAGAGCGTGTGTATACATGTGGGTGAGCGAGAGAATATGTGTGTGTGTGAGAGAGAGAGAGAATCAGAGAGTGTCTGTGACATAGTCGTGTGTACGCATGTGGGTGAGAGAGAGAATATGTGTGTGTGTGTGAGAGAGAGAGTGAGAGAGAATATGTGTGTGTGAGAGAGAGAGAGAGAGAGACAGAGAGTATCTGTGACATAGAGCGTGCATATACATGTGCATGAGAGATAGAATATGTGGGCTTGTTTTACTATCTTTGTGAGAACCAAATGTCCCCACAAGGATAGAAAGATGAGGAAAACTACGCAAGGTGGGGACCTTTTGCGGGTCCCCGCAAGTTCAAGAGGCTGTTTTAGGGTTAGGGTTAAAATTAGGTTAAGGTTAGGGTTAAGGTTAGGCATGTAGTGGTTGGGGTTAGGGTTAGGGTTAGAGGTTACAGAATGAATGTAAGTCAATGGGAAGTCCTCACAAGTATAACAATACAAACGTGTGTGTGTGGGTTAGAGATAGAATATGTGTGTGTGTGTGTGAGAGAGAGAGAGAATCAGAGAGTGTCTGTGACATAGAGCGTGTGTATGCATGTGGGTTAGAGATAGAATATGTGTGTGTGTGTGTGTGTGTGAGAGAGAGAGAGAGAGAATCACAGAGTGTCTGTGACATAGAGCGTGTGTACACATGTGGGTGAGGGAGAGAACCAGAGAGTGTCTGTGACATAGAGCGTGTGTATACATGTGGGTGAGAGAGAGAATATGGCTGCTGGTGGCATTCAGAACATTATGGGCCTGTAAATCACAGGAAAGAGTGATTGTATCTGCTTCCTCGCCTGCCTGTATATTTCCCTCATTGAAACAGCCCTTTCATGGCTCAGTCATACTAGGCATCTTGTCAGAATTGCTGCTTGGGTTCTATTTATAATGCTTCTCTCGGAAGTACAGTCGGGGAACAAATCAAGAAATAAAGGCAGCTGTTCTTCCACTGCATAGATATGGCTGCCATAAGCTGGGATTTGATTCCCTTCTCTGACAGTTTATTGGTTGTTATGTTTGCCCCGCGAGTGACCTCTTAGCAATCCGTTCTCCTTTCTGCTGTTTTCCAATGTGAGGCGGGAGTCTGTTTTGCATACTGGTGTCTGACTGACCTATAGCAGAATTCACTGACAGGAAGACACATCCGTTGGGCTGTAAGTGTGTGAACTCAGCGATGAGGTCTTGCTCCTCAGTGAGCCTCATACGGTCAAAAGTGAGACGTAAATTTTTGGGTCGGCCCCAAGCATGAGCGCAAGGCCACACGCTTGTGCCAGCATCATTCACCCCCGTGCCTCTGAGGCCAGAAGCACAACTAGGGGTCTGGGTCTCTGGGCAACACAGACATGTGGGTGTCCAGGGTGGAGCGGGAAACACCAGGGGTCCTTTGGACCTCACTTCTGGGAGAGGACGCCAGGCCAAGAACAGGGTCCTCCCCAACAGGCCATGCGTTATTAGACCAGTGGAATTATGGGTTACGTGCCCCTTCGTCTGGTAGCTAGTGGAACAACCACCTCTCTCATTCCCCCACCCGCTTCTCTGTGCTGCTATGGAAACACTCACTGTTGTGTGTATGTCTTCTTCTTTTGTTATCTGGCTGTTCATTCCAACTGCCTCCATAGCCCCCCAAGGCTAATGCTTGGGCCTTTGGTTGTGAAGCCTTAGCAACAACCGAAGACTTGTAATTCTCCCGGTGAAGCTTCTGACCTCTCCTTCCTCTCTTCCCCCCTCCCCTGTCCACTCCCCACGCAGAGCAGTGCTGTTGCCCCTTCAGGAAACCCCCCCTCCGGCCCACAGGCTCTTCCTGCTGGTGGACTCTCTGGACTCCGGGTTCCAGGGTGGGGGGGTTGGAGAGGGGAGGAGCGGCTCCATCGCGGAGCTCCTGTCCAGGCACCACCACCTCTTCCCCAGCTGGCTGCTGCTCATCTGCTCCGTACGGCGCCAGAACCGGGCCGCCTACCGCATGTTCTCAGGTACCACCCGACCCACGCTCACGTGTGCCTTAGGACCCAAATAGATGAATGTATAAATGTATCATTCTATGTAGCACACGTATGTAGTGGCCTTTTCAACTTTGCACTTCGTCTTCAGAATGGGTTCCCAACTCCGGTCTTGGAGAGCCAGAGGGTCTGCTGTGTTATCTCAACTCACCTGGGTTCTTGGGTGCAAATTGGTTGTTGAGGTTTAGGCAAAAACAAAAATCAGTACACTCTGCATCTCTCCACTTTGTTTGATGTAGAGTGTCACTGTCCCACTCTGTTCTAGTGCTTGTAGGACCCTTGTCCCCACATTTGGTGTATGGGGCAAGGGTGCTATGATTTATTGGAGGTAAGTGAATAAAAATATCAGCCAAATTAATTGATGTAATGGAATTAAAGGACCAGGCACCCCAATTCCCATGATCCCTCTGGTTTCTCATGTAATGCCCCATCCCAGCCTGTGATCTGGCCCCAACAGGGGGGGCCTCCACTCCCTCACCGGCTCGCCTTGACTTCTTGGGTTGGGTTGCCGATGCTGTACCTTGGTCTTGCCACTAGAGGCACCAGCGGGTGAGAAGGGCCTGCAGGTCACCTACGGCCAGCGTGAGCAGGGCCAGCAGGGCTTTAAGTTGCGCGAATCCCTGCAGACGGTCCATTCCAGATGAGACGGAATCAGTTACGCAGCTTTAGCGGGAATGCAGATTTCTCTTGCCCACACGCCATTGTTCTGTTGGCTTCTCCTTATCTCCTGAATGCTTTTTATGCTGTTTTTACTGCCCACGTCGGGCAAAATTAGCCTGTTTGTTTTAAAATGAACTTCCCACACAGTCATTACTGCGGAATTGGTGATCTGGGGGTTTAGTTGCTTCTGAAGTGGTTTCGTGACGGGGTGCGATAGCTCCACATTTAAACACAAGCACAGTATTTAGTGTTTCAGGCAATGACAGCATGAGACAGAAGCAAATCTATGAGGAGCAGAGCCAACGGAAGGGAGAATTCATCCCGTTTACACTAAGGTAGAAAGTAATTCTGTGAATGGGATTAAACCATTGTTGCTGCCGTGTGCTTATCTATTCTGTGTCATTGGAGGTGGAAGCCTTGTAGACTTCTGCCACTTCAGTTTCATTTTCTCTCATTCCTCTCCGTTACTGTGGTCAAGGCACTGAGTGAAAGCACTGTGCTGTCAGGCTGTCCTCTTCTGTCCATTTCGGTTCATTGTGTAGCTTACGACAACCCATATGGTGCGGAAAAACTGATGTAGCTTTTTCTCTCCTTCTCTCCTCTCCGCTATCCTCTGCCCTCCTTTCTGGTTCTCTCCTCTTTCATCTCCTTTCCTCGCCTCCCTCCCCTCCTCCGTGGTTCCCACGCTCCCCCTCTCCTCCGCTCCGCTCCAGGGTTCCGTAAGCTGGTGCTGGACGACCTGCGGAAGGCGCCGGTGGTGCACGACGTGCAGCAGTACATCCTGCGGCGCCTGGACCAGGAGGGGGCGCTGCGGAGGCACCTGACCCCGGAGACGGCCGAGATGCTGAACCTGCTGCACATCAAGAGCGGCGGCTGCTTCCTGTTCCTGGAGCGCGTGCTGGACGGCGTGTCGCGGGGCCTCCTGGCCGTCCGCGAGATCCGCCACATCCCCGGCACGCTCAACGGCCTCTACCTGTGGCTGTGCCAGCGCCTCTTTCCCAAGGGCCTCTTCTCCGAGGCGCGGCCCTTGCTCGACGTCCTCCTGGCCGCCCCGCGCCCCCTCAGCCCCGAGCTGCTGTACCGCGCCGTGTGGACCCGCGACCCCGCCCTCGGCCCCGCCCAGTTCCGCCGCAGGCTGGACGCCCTTTCGCCGCTCCTGACGGAGGGGGAGGAGCAGGGGGAGGAGGGGGAGGAGGGGGGCACTCTCTCCCTTTTCCACGCCAGCTTCGCAGAGTGGCTGTTGGACGTGAAGTACTGCACGCAGCGGTACCTGTGCAGCCGGGAGGACGGCCACGCCCTGCTGGCCATGTCCCTGACGCTCCGCGCCGCTCAGCTGGCCACGCCCGACATCTGCCAGCTGGCCAATCACCTCCTCCGCTCCGGCATGCATACATCTGATCCCGCCCTGCTTGCGCTGTGGATGGTGTGGACCGGAGTTCCCGCCGTCGGCGGCGACGCCCCCTCGCCCACCCAGTCCCAGGCCCCGCCCCCCGTCCTGGTCCCGCCCGACGTCTTCCAGCTGCTGCTGACGAGCGGGGTGCACCCCCCGTCCTACGGGTCCGGTTTCGGGGTGCACTGCCTGGAGGGCGCTGGGGGCGGGGTCCCGGGGAAGTCGCCGGAGGGGGCGGAGTTCGTGCGGCTGCTCCTGGACGGCGGGGCGAGCGTGAACCGGGCCGACCCGGCGGACGGGCGCACCCTGCTGGCGGGCGCGGCCCAGGCCGGCGCGGTGGACGCGGTGGAGCTCCTGCTGTCGCGGGGGGCGGACCCCGCGCTGGCCGACCACCAGGGCCAGACCCCGCTGACGCTGGCCGCCCGGGAGGGCCACCTGGGGGCGCTGCGCGCTCTGCTGGGCTGGCGCGGCGGCGACGGGGGGGCGGGGGCGGCCGCGGCGGCCACGCTGGAGCACGCCGACTGCGAGGGCTGGACGCCGCTGCGGCTGGCGGCCTGGGGCGGGCACGCCGAGGCGGTGCGCCTCCTGCTGGACGCCGGCGCCGACGTGGACGGCAGCGACGCGGACGGGCGCACGGCGCTGCGGGCGGCGGCCTGGGCGGGGCACCTGGAGATCGTCCTGGCCCTGCTGGAGCACGGCGCCCGGCCGGACCGGGCCGACCGCGAGGGCCGCACCCCGCTCATCGCCGCCGCCTACATGGGCCACCGGGAGGCGCTGGAGGCGCTGCTGGCGCACGGGGCGCGGGTGGACGCGGCGGACGCCGACGGGCGGACCGCCCTGTGCGTCGCCGCCATGTGCGTGCCGTCGGCGGCCGGGGGGCGGGGCCACGCCGAGGTGGTGAGCGCGCTCCTGGACCGGGGGGCGGACCCCAGCCACCGCGACAAGGACGGGATGACGCCGCTGCTGCTGGCGGCGTACGAGGGCCAGGCGGCCGTGATGGAGCTGCTGCTGGAGGCCGGCGCCGACGTGGACGAGAGCGCCGGGCTCCGCGGCACGGCCTCGGCCGCCGTCACGCCGCTGCTGGCCGCCGCCTCCATGGGCCACGAGGCGGCGGTGAGCGCCGCCCTCTTCTGGGGCGCCACGGCCGACGCCATCGACGGCGAGGGCCGGACGGCGCTGAGCCTGGCGGCGGGGCGGGGCAGCGCCGGGGCGGTGCGCCTCCTGCTGGACCGCGGCCTGGACGAGAACCACAAGGACCACCTGGGCTGGACGCCGCTGCACGCCGCCGCCTGCGAGGGCCACCGCGCCGTCTGCGCCGCGCTCACCGAGGGCGGGAGCCTGGCCCGCGTGGCCGAGCCCGACAACGAGGGCCGCACGCCGCTCGTCCTGGCCGCCCAGGAGGGCCGCCTGGCCGCCGCCCGGCTCCTGCTGGACCGCCGCTCGCCCGTGGACCACCGCGGCTACGACGGGCGCTCGGCGCTGGCGGCGGCGGCGCTGGAGGGCCACGCCGAGGTGGCGGAGCTGCTGGTGCGGCGCGGCGCCGACACGGACGTGCGGGACGCCGAGGGCCGGCCGCTGCTCTACCTGCTGGTGCTGGAGGGCCGGCTGGACGCGGCGGCGCTGCTGGTGCGGGAGGGCGGGGCGCCGCTGGAGTCGCGCGACGCCGAGGGACGCACGGCGCTGCACGCCGCCGCCTGGCTGGGCGGCACCCAGGCGCTGGGGCTGCTGCTGAGGGCCGGGGCCGACCCGGACGCGCGGGACGCCGAGGGCCGCACCCCCCTGCACACGACCGCCTGGAGGGGCCACGCCGCCGCCGCCCGGCTGCTCCTGGACGCCGGGGGCGCCGCCGTGGACCTGGCCTGCCGGCGGGAGGGGGCCACGGCGCTCTGCATCGCCGCGCAGGAGGGCCACGCCGACCTGGTGGCGGCGCTGCTGGAGCGGGGGGCCGACCCCCGGCACGCCGACCGCCACGGGCGCACCCCCGTCAAAGTGGCGGGGAAGAGGGGCCACGCCCGCATCGTCAGGCTCCTGGAGAGTCACGGGGCGGAGACCTACGCCGGCGTCCTGCCCCTGCCCTCCCCCGCCTCCCCGCCCTCTCGGAGCTCCACCCTCCAGACCCAGTCCTCCGCCAGCTCGGGGAGCTCCGCCCCCCTCAAGGCCCCGCCCTCCACCTCCTCGCTCTCCTGCTCGCCTTCCTCCACCGCCGAGCGCTTGCGCTCCGCCCAGTCCTCCACCTGCCACTCCCTGGCCACCGTGCGGACCGTCCCGGCCGACAGCCTGAGCTTCACCCAGCTCATCCAGCAGCACTCCCTCCCCCGCAGCCGGCCCTCCACCCTGCCCCCGCCCGGCTCCGCCCCCAACAGCCTGCCCCACCCCCGGGCCGGCTCCCCTCCCGCCGACTGCGGCGCCGACGCGCCCCGCAAGGGCTTCGGCTCCCCAGGGGACGGGGACTGGCCCGAAATACAGCCCAGGGCCCCGGAGGTGAAGAGCGCCGGGCTGGACAGGGAGGAGCGGAGGCAGGGGAGGTGGAACTCCATCATGGCCTCCCTGGGGGTGAGCCCCGGACAGGACTGCCCCTCCAGGCCCCTGAAAAGCAGGGACGGCCCTCTCTTCGGGTACCCCATCCAGCTGGACGGCCAGGGGCCCCAGAGGGAGGCTCGGGACGTGCCTCGTAAGAGCTCCCTGTCCCCGCCCTTCGGCTTCCCCTCCCCCAGTGCCTTATCCCCCGAGTGCGTGGGCCCCCTCACCAGCGCGGACCCCCAGCTCAACCTGAAGCAGGCCATCAAGCTGCAGTTCGAGGGCCCCACCAGCGCCGCCATATACAAGCGAGAAACGCCGCTCTGAGGTGAGAGAAGCAATGCTGTGACATCAAGCGCTGCCGTGCACTTCATAAAGCAGTATCATTCTCTTTCTGTGTTTGTTTGCCCTTGGGGGGGAAGAGGTCTCTATGGGAACCCACACAAATCAGAACTACGTGAAATAGTGTCAGCAGGGCAAAATGGCCACGGAAGACAATGTTCCAACTGAGTCTGATTTAAAATGCAAATGAACAATGGCATTGCTAAGCGACAGCACTGCAGCCTTGTAGAGGGATAAACTGCTCTCTGTTGTTGGGAAGGCAGAGTTATGGAGCCTGGTTTACGGGGCAATCATTGTAAAAACGGCAAAGCTCATTTGTACAGGAGACATTTTTATTGTTGGTGAAATGTAGGTAAATTACCTTTCATTCGCACCACGGAGAAATAGAACCCTTCATTTGAATTTTGTTTTGCAGGGAATCAGTTGCTTAAATGATCGTTTTAAATATTCAGCTTAATTTAAAAATGATTGTGTGAAACTTTTTTTGTTTCATATTTGTTTACAGCTATATCCGTGTATATATAAATGAGATAATATTTATATTCTTTTAAATTTAAATTTGTTTACCTTAATATCCGTACAGTACATACAAAACAACCCCAGAACACCAAAGGTTAACCATCATATTTCACTGTAGATAAGACCATTTCAACTTTCCTGGGACACCAGGCCCATTGCTGGTGTATGGGGACAAAAATTTTAAAAATGGTGTCATTGGACCATAATGTCCATTTACATTGCCCATACGTTTCCATTGGAACTGGGTTCTTTGGGTCAGTTAAGTTGCTAAGTTCAATTGGAATCATGAGCTCCAGCAAGTGCCGAGACATTTTGGCCTGGCATCCAGCCGTCAGGGAGCTCAAACTTGGCCTCAGATTGACCTTTCAGCAAAACAGCGAGCCGAGCATTTCTCAAAAGCAACCAAAGAAATCTTAACTGACCGCAAAACTTCTGGTTTGCAACGACCACCTTCAGTCTCCAGACTTGAACCCGCTTGAAAACTCACTTGAAGGATCTGAGAGACCTTTAAAGATTCTGTTACAATGGAGGGGGAAGGGGGGAGGGGTGTTGGGGGGGGCATGTGACACGTGTTAGCTGGAAACCCTCAAAGAGAGGCGCCTTCTGAACTTTGCCTACACCCAACAAATTACAGAGAGGGGCGTGGCCCCAGCTGCCCGGGGGAATGTGTGGCATGCTAATGACGGCCCTGCTCGTTTGTAGGAGGGCGCGAAGGCGTGGATCCCCGAGGCGCAGCTGCAGCGTGGGCACCCGCTCCGAGGTCAGCCCGCATCGCGGAGGGGAGGGGGCCGGGGGGGGGGCCCCGCTCCGGTCCGCTCCGAGCCTGCCGCCGACCGGGGGAACCCGGGGAACGCATGAAGAGCGCTCTGTTTACATTCCAGCGGTTTTCCTTTGTCCACTGGAAAGAGGAAAGAGCAGCTGTGGACACCCCCCTGCCCCACCCCCCCCCCCCACCCCCCCACCCCCCATGGCCACCAACCCCACCGACCCCACCACTCTCTGGGCGACAGGACTTAAGTTCAGTTTCAGCTGGGTGTTTATATCGTGCTGCAGCAGTGAATGAACGGGGCGGGGGGTTGTTCCACTGAGGGGTTCGATGGAGGGGGGGCTGTCCCTGTCACACATTGCTCCCAGAACAGTACGAGTCAGGGGGAGGGGGGTGGGGTGCGTGCCGACGATGCTGTTGATGACACGTCTCCAGAGTTTAATTGTTACTGGGGTCGTTTTTTTTTTTTTTTTTGCTTCTTCCTCCTCTAAACCTCTGGTTCTGGACCAAACATTTCTGAGCACAGGTTAGCACTAGGCCCTTAGTTTTAGACTAACCACCATAGGCGGGACATTGTAATGTTGGGGGCGTTACACACTTTTTTTTTCCACTGTTACCGATCACGTGGTGCTGGGGGGTTGATTGTCTGCCGTGCTCATTTAAAATGTAAAAATGTAAAACTGTACAAAAATACAGAAAGATCATCTGGGTCAAATTCTGTTTGAACAAGGCCCTAGAAAGGTCGGTATGTTCCCAGAACAGGTTCAGCTTTGTTTTTTTCAGGGTCAGGGAAAGTGAGAGGCGCTGACAGGTTCAACGGTAATAACGTTCAAAGGTATTTATGGCCTCGACCTGTGCCCGGAGAGGTCCCGACGCCTGCGTTTCGCTCGGAAGACGTTTGCCCGTTATTTCACCTGGCCGCTGATCTCCGTCTTTCACGGCACTAAAACCTGTGCAGCAGCCCAGGCCGGGGTTGAGTGGGCCGGCCCATAACCCGCAGCTTCACCTGACCTCAGGGTTCACAGCAGGGCTCATAAATACCTTCGGTCAGGTCATGAGAGAGAGAGAGAGAGAGAGAGAGAGAGACGGGCGAGCGGGGGGTTATCGGCAGTACCAAAGAGAGAGCTGCCAGTCCCCTCCTCGTCTCATAAACTGATGTTCCATACTTAGATATTGATATATTCAAATGAATTCTGGGACTTGCGAGATGCAACGCAGTGACTCAGTGTAGGAAATTCAAATTCTTCTGTCTGTGAGTGTGAGCGAGAGAGTGAGAGATGGATGCTAGGAGCCTCTGAGCTGAAATCACTGACTCAGAGAGAGAGAGAGAGAGAGAGAGAGAGAGAGAGAGGGGGGGTTTAGAGGTATGGGTCAGATGTGAGTCAGCGACAGACGAATGAAAGATCTGTCCTACCGTCTCTCGGTCGGCGCACAGATGGCCAATCTCTCACACACACGACGGAGTTTGAGAGGACAGGGGGGCAGCGGTGTTAAAACACCGAGGAGAACAGACAAGCCCCCGAAGAAGCAGAAACGCACGCTCTGCGGTACCCCTCACGACGACTCACAGGGCTGTCCTGGGGGGTCATGCTCAAAGTACGCATCTGTTACATTACCACAGAACGTGTGCCTGTTACATTACCCCAGAACGTGTGCCTGTTACATTACAACCACCCCCCCCCCAACAAACAAAAAAATGTAATAAATAAAACAAACACGCACCGGGCTGGTGTCTCTGCCTCTGTGCTTAAGGTAGAAACAGAGGGAGAGTGTGGAGCCTCTGGTGGAGCTAAGCTTAAGTGGGGAAAGGTCCGGAAGCTTCGAGCGGACTCTGAGCGGCAGGCTGGTCAGAGACAGGAATGCGCTGTGACCCCTGCCTGTCCCCACTGAGCGAGAGCGGACATGTTTACCTCAGGTGGAGCCACGGTGGAGGACCACAGCTGCTGTGTCATAGAATAAATATGATGGTCATTCGGATTTCCAATGGGTGGCTTGTGATCACCACCAACGTCTGTATAATGGTGGAGAATTTTGTTACCCCCACCCGTCAATTTGTATGTTGTGTCTTGGTGCTGTACCAAAGTTTGCAAAATGTATACAGAGAAGCGATCTGATTGTTATTGCATGTGGATCAGCTGTCAAAGCGGGTTCACTGAATAGAATGAGCCATCCTGGCGATAATATGGTCAGTGAATCTACATAGTTTGTGTAAAAAGGATTGAAAAGACGGCAATTGCAGCTGCGATGATGGTGAGTCATGAGGGTTTGATGAGGAATGTACGCCATTAGGCAGTCAAACATGTCCCCGCCTGCCATGGCCTGAGCCCGAGTTCTGGCGCATTGGTTTCCCGTGCACTTACCCTGACCCCGCCCCTCATTAAAATGCACACCTGACATGTGATCAGATATGGATTTCAGATATTTAAGTGTCAAAACATGTCAAAACAACTGCATGTCTAGTACAGTGTATATGACAGGTGCATTGTGTCTTTTGGCGGCAGTGAAAGTTGATGGAATATGTATTCTGTAGAGAAAGTCTTTTGTTGTTGTGATCTACCAAAAGGAGGTCCATGCCCACAGTTTTGGAACTGCTGTCGAAGAGCCTTGTGTTGCAGTCATTCAGCAGTCATTAATTCATCTGGATAGCCCGTCCCCAGTCACTGAGCCCACTTTAATAGCCAATCCCCACACTATGAAGATCTGTGGATCTGAAGTACAGGGAGAGGACCAAACATACCCCTGATTTGTAAGGGTTTGCTGATGTGGTGCTAGATCAATAGAAACTAAATAACGTACAAACGTGGACCTGTGGAAATTTTCAAAATGTATTTTTTAACGATGTACAGATATTTTTGTATCCTGAAAACAAATCCATTCCACCTGCAGGTCTTGATCATGCCTTCCAATCTAGGGTGTCTGTAACAAGGCTAAAACTCCCAAGAAAATCAGGAGTAATTTGGGCTCGAATGCCATTTTAAATAAAGCTTTAAGTAAACTAGTACGTTTTTTTTTTTTTTTTTTTCCTGGAGAACTTGTCACTAATGTTGCTGTGGTCTGCTGATGTGCAGTTATGTGTTATGATAAACACGAGCGGTCCGCTGCTGTTGTTCCTGTTTTCCTTCTTAACAGAAGCTACCTGGCAGGTATCTTGTGGGACCGGTGGAACAGGTTTGTGGCATGTCTTTCCCATACCCCATCCAACCCTCCCCTGCAAGTTTTCAAAAAGTAGTTCATTTGGAGAGGCACATATAAAGGTTTATTTTTTCCATGAAATTCTGAAAAAAAAACAGTTGCTGTGTACAGTACTTGCTGATTATTTGTACTTTTAAAACAAATCTACAGCTTCTTTTGGACAGTCTGGGTTGTGAATTACTGTAAATGTCCTTTTCATGTGGGAACAGCAAACAACCGTAATGGTCTAATGCTACAGGCCCACATCAGTGCCATCCTCAAAAAAAGGGAAAAAGTCCACCGGTTTGCATTTTACACCTTTTCCACTGATACTTATTTAAAGCACCAAAAAAAAAAAAAAGCCAAATAAAATCTACATCTTTAGTGTGATTCAGGCTCCTATATTAAACCTGAGGCAGCACTGATGTAACGTTCAGGTGCTTAAAGAAATTGGACCGAACACAGGTGTCCTTTTGTTTAAGTCGGAAACCGAAGGCCTTTCCTCTTTACTTGTGGGGGTTGGTGGAGGTTGGACGAGGAAAAACAACCTAAGGAAAGTGTAAAGCCATCTGTTCATCGTGCAGTCACGCATTCTGGCTGTTGTGTGGGAAGCGCTGGGACCCATCCAGCAAATCTGCGAGGATCGACAACTGAAACTGACAGCTCAGCGAAGATTCTAGAACTATTCCGGGAGACTCTGGAACCTGGTGACACAGGGCTGACAGCATTCTAATCGCCATCTGATCATGAGAGACTCACACTGCCAAAAGCAACTAAAGCCATGCTAGATACCTGCCGTGTTATTTCAAGGCCTCTCGAGTTGAATTCCGTTCCTTCAGATACGTGTTACAAGTTACTGTGAAGATCGTTGAGAAGAGGAAGCTGATGTGAAACTGACACCGTTCTTCTTGGCTTGCGTTGGCGTCGTGCTAACAGTCATGTCAATGACTTAATGCAAATTTAAATAAACTTTTTTTCTTTCTGAGGTAAATGTGTGTGTGTGTTTTTAAGTACACGTAGTGACCATCAAACATAGCCCTCAGGTTATAGTGCACATATAAGTAACCACTATAAGTAATTTACAGGAACGCTAAGAATTGTACACAAACAGCATGATTGTTTTCCTAAGAGAAATTGCAGGATGCCCTGTTTTCGTGCTTATCCTGACACCTCCTGGTGCAGTTGTGAATGACCCTTCATATGTGGGTCATTGAGAAAGTCCTTATGAAAGTTTCATCTGTAAACAGTAGGAGGCACAGAAAGTGAGGGTGGGCACCTTACCAGATAACGAGTGCATTACAATCACTTATCCAGCTTATCCAGAGCAATGAACAGAAGTGGAGAACATCAATGTTTGTCTCAGGAATACAAAAGTGTGACATCGCCAACAAAGCACAGAAGGCCCATTTATAATCAATGGGCCTCATTCACAAAATCTGTACAATGACATTAGATCATAGACTGTCTAAGAACGTTTCCAAAAACATTTCAGCATTCACAATTTTTTTCTTATCTGTATTTGTTTCATTATGCTAATCACATGATGAGGATGTTTCATCATCTGACACCTCAAAGTGCACACAGCCCACTTCAGGGATACGCATATAGACCACATGCAGTACCCAGCAGGTAATTAACTAGCATCTAGTATAAGCTTTATGCAGAGATACGATCATAGCAACATCAAAGTGGGATTTTATAAATACTACCTAGTCATGGTTTCCTGCATAAACCACTATTTAAGATACAATTTGATCGTAAGACCATTTTATGAATTAGGCCCCAGGGTTAAGCAGGAGGTGATGATGGGCCAGATCAGACCTGGGTCAAATACGTATTTGTTTTGGATTCAAATACTTTTCTACGCTTTATTGATCTTGCCTAGTGTATTGGAACCAATTACATACTCTCAAAAAGTGCAAACCCCGCCATCTGGTTATTCTGGCAGGCTCAATTACACCAGGCAAGATCAATAAAGCACAGAAAAGTATTTGAATCCAAAACAAATGTGTATTTGACCCAGGTCTGGGCCAGATTCTCCAGATGCTGCACATGAAGAGTCTGCACGCCCAGCAAACTGCAGAGCGGGAGTTTGCTGTAGCAGTACCACTCCAAGAACAGGGTGCACTTATTGTACGCTGCTTTGAATAAAAGCGTCTGCCAAATAAATGTAATGTAAATAAATGTAATGGGTGACACTGTGGTGCCATCCACGGTGAAAGGTCGAGGGGGGAAGACTTAGCTGGGAAGTACAGCATCTCAATTTTAGCCAAGTGGAACATTAGGGAATGATTTGCTTCCCAGCATTAGATGTCTTGTAGGCAAGCCAAAATGTGTGCCAAGTCCATTGTAAAGGGATGGGGAGAGGGGGAGAAACAGTCATGCTATCAACTTAGCAATGATAAAACAGGCTATGGGAGGAGAGAGAAGAGGAGAGGATGAAGGGAGAAGGTGAGGGGACCAAGAAACAAACCCACGCAAATCAGCATATATTGTGTCTGAGAAAATGACAACTGGCACACCAAGGCAATTGAATTTTTGTCTTTATGGGGACAAAATAATCTATTCCATTACAATAATACACACGCACACAAAAACATTAACACAACAAAAGCGTGTTCACTTACTGATGGAATCAGTAAAATAAATTAACTAAATGTTCTGGAAAACAATCTCTTAGACCTTTCAACTAACACAGGGCACACAACCCTCTGGGCAAGGGAGGAGAGGGCAGCATGTATGCTGCGTCTAAGCACTTTAGGTGTTTAAATTGGCTATATTGTCCCCACGTCTTGTTTCCAAGGTTTAGATTGCTCATTACAAGGGAAATCTGTACCCCCGCTCTGAGATTGTATCCGTATTGTGAGTCTTTCTGTACAGTTTTTCTGTACTGTCCCGGTGCGTGTGAGTAGAGGTTCTTATTTGTACTGGAAGATCTTGATGCAGTGGTGCATGCTGTCCGACACCACAAGGTGGCCCTCCGGCAGCAGGGCGAGGCCCCTGGGGCTGCTCAGGCCCTGGGTGACGAGGGGCCGGCCCACCCCCCGGGCGGGGTACACCAGCACGCGGTGCTCCTCGGCCCAGTCCGCCACCAGCACGTCGCCGTCGTGGTCGATGCAGACGCCCCAGGGGCAGGACAGGAGGGGCCCCAGGCCGGAGCACACGCCCAGGACGCGCACGGTGGTCCAGCCGGGCTCCAGCACCCTGACGCAGGGCTCCCGGCCCGACTCGCCGCCCCGCTCCGACACCGCCACCAGGCCCGAGGCCGGGCTGGCCGCCACCAGGTAGGGCCGGTGGAAGCCCGGCACCACGGTGCTCTCCAGCGGGGCGCCCGTCTTGGGGTCCAGCTTCAGGACGGCGAGCGTGCCGCGGCGCAGGTCGGCCACCAGGAAGCGGTCCAGGCCGTCGACGGCCACGCCGCGCGGCGCGTCCAGCTCGTCGCGCGCGCCGAGGGTGCGCAGGGCCCGCCCGTGGCGGTTGAAGACCAGCAGCGCCCTCTCGGCGGCGCAGCTCAGCGCGATCAGGCCCTTGCCGTTCACCGCCACGTCGAAGTAGTTCCGGCAGCGGCGGCCCGAGCCCTCGGGCCCCGGCGAGCTCACCTGCTGCAGGACGTTCCCGCGGGCGTCCGTCACCTGCAGCCGGGCGTTCCCGCTGTCCACCACGAACAGCTGGCCCTGCGGGGTGGCGTGGACGCCGCTGGGCAGCGTCAGGTCCGCCCGGCCCGAGCCCTGCTTCCCGAAGCGCCGGAGCAGCCGGCCCGCCCTGCCGGGGCTCCCCTCCTCCTCCTCTTCCTCCATCAGCGCGGAGGCCGCCCTGCCCCCGCCTCCCTCCCTGGCCGGCCGCGGCTTGGCTGCGCCGGCGTTGGGCACCTCTATGACGGACAGGGAGAGGGACCTGCACACCTGCCCGCCCCCGTCGCCCCGCGCGCCCTGGCCCCGCCCAGAAATGGAGGGGGAGGAGCCGAGGCGGCCGTGGTTGACCCACCAGGACCCCTGGCGGTCCCGCCCGCCCCCGTCGATGAGGGGCGGGGTCCGGCGGGACAGGTCGGCGGTGGAGCGGGTGAGCCGCGTTTCCCGGACCAGGGACCCCCCGGAGTCTCGGGGCGAGCTGACGATGAAGGTGTAGCAGGAGTCCAGGCTGTCGGCCGGGGAGGGGGCGCGGCCCAGGTCCAGGGGGGCGTCGTCCGAGGACGACAGGCTGAGGCGGGTGCGAGGGATGGGGCGGGCTCTCGGGGACAGGCTGCTCATTGGCTCCCGCGGGCTAGTCTTGGGGGAGGCAAGGGCCTCATGATTGTAGCGGGACACGCCTCTGACCCCACCCTGGTTGGAGCGTTGACTGTCCTGCTCTGTCCTGCCCCCTCCTGGTGGGGCGGAGATCCTGCGACTCTGCCGCAGGCTCAGGTTTCGGTGGTTTCTCTGGCCCCTGAGTGGCCCCTCCCCTGACTCCTCCCCTTCCCTTGGCTCCTCCCCCTCAGAATCGCCATTGCTGAGGTAGGCAGGGATGGCCTGGAACAGTTCCTCTCCCTTCGTGTCAGATCCCAGGGACTCTAGCTCCTCCTCCTCTTGGGACGACTCCCGGTCCGATCCATCGCGCTTCGGCGGGGGCCAACGACGCCACCTAGGGGAGAGCAGCTTCAGCCTCTCCCCCTGCCCCTCCCCCCCACTCTCCTCCTCACGTCCAGAAGAGAGGCGGAGCTTCCTCACCACTCGGCCACTCCCACTCCCACCGCCCCCCTCCTCCACAGCCTGGCCGTGCGTGGGCCCCGCCCCATCGGGCGTGTTTCGCCCTTCCTGGCCCCGCCCCTCCAGAGAGTGCAAGCTGCAGTGGCGCCCCTGCGGGCCGCAGCACGTGGCCACGGGGAAGGTGAGGTTGTGCTCCTGCACGCGGATCTCCCCGAACGCAATGGGCTTGGGCTGGGGGCTGGGCCGGAAGTTAACCCGCTTCAGGGAGAGGGTGATCTCCCAGGGCTGCGTGAGCTCCGCTATGGCCCGCTGCAGCTGGTCCCGCTCGGCCTCGCCCCCGGCCCCGCCCCCAGCCCCACCCCCGGCCCCGCCCCCCCACCCCTGGATCTGCTCCCTCAGCTGGCCCACCTCCCGCAGGCGCTGGTCCACCAGGGACTGGCCCACGCGGACGGCCGCCGCGTTCTCCCGCTGCAGCTGCTCCAGGCGGCACTGGGTGTCGCGGTGGTCCTGCTCCACCCTCTCCAGCAGGCGGCGCTCTTCCCGCCGGGCGCCCAGCAGCGCGCGCTCCACCCCGCGGGCCACGCCCTCCGCCTCGCCCGCCTGGCGCTCCCGCAGCAGGCGCAGCTCGCGCTCCGCCCGCGCCAGCTCGCACAGGCCCTGCGTGGCCCAGCAGGGCAGGGGGCCGAGGGGCGGGGCCGGGGGGCTCGAGGCGTGGCCGTGGCTGTGCTCCTCCTGGGGATCGCCGTCAGACTGACCCGAGGCGGTGCTGCGCGGGGGCAGGGGACACGAGCCCATACGGGACCCCACGAACATCATGATGTACGCACTCAGACAGGGTCTGTGCTTCGTAAGGCGTGATGTCACTTGACTTCCTGTGAACAGAGAACGGACAAGCTTAATGCGTTTGAAGGGGTCGTGGTTGAAATGGCACACCTGAATCTTAATCATGATATTATTTTGCACACATGCGGACTGGACTGCGAGCTGTGTGCAGATGTGTGAATCATTGTAGTAACATCACCGTACAATGTAAATATGACATTTCTGCAGGGTGTGGTGAAATAGGTCCTGTTGAATACTGTCAACAGTCGTAAAGTTCTCTCCTCTCACTTTCCCAGACTAAGTGTACACTGCATCCTACACGCTAACTGCACCAAACTTACACTGTGTCCTGTACACTGGATGCACTGTAGTTACACTGCGTCCTACACATTAACTGCACTGAACTTACAGTCTCCTGTACACTGGCTGCGCTGTAGTTGCGCTGTATCCTCCCTCCAGCTGAGATAATGCCCACAGAAAACTCATATGGCAATGCCATCCATAGAATGTCTATGTCCTACAAAACACGGCTAATGACTATAATTTTCAAAAGTGTGTTCATTTTAATTGTCCATCCGGATTAATGATGAATTTTAAATCTTGACTGAATATGGAAGCAATTCTCTGAAACATCAATAGTAAATGAAGCTTAGATACTTGTATGTAAGGTGACACTTCAAGAAGTCTGCTTAAAGTGTATGTAGTTTGTTCATTATTCTCACCTCAACAGTAGTCTGTGAATGACTGAGTCATGAATCACTTTGCAGTGGTTAAAAGGGACTTCGGAGAACGTTGGCGGATCTCCTGATGGACATGGTGTGCTCACTGAACGAGTCCTCCTGGAAAGTGGCAAATAACAGTTTGTGCATAAAGCCTGTATGGTCGCAAATAGGTTCCTGCTTCCTCCTGACTGCTTGTTTGAGCAATGCTGCCAAGAGGTGCAATGCTGTCCTGTTTGCCTTCTATAAACGCAAGCCAAACCCAAGTTCAATCCTGACTAATCTCACAAAGATAAAATCACGAGAGATGTTGTCAGATCACTGTAAAGAGAGACTCGAACAGGAAATGGAAACATTACTGTGACACACAGCGTTTGTTTCAGACAGGAACACCCCGAGTGTCGAGACGTGTGTACTTTGAAGCTTTCTGTACAAAGCATAGCGAAGCCTGTTGTTTCATCAAAGCAGCAGATATGCAACGTATTTCAAGAACTTTTTAAGAGAGACTCAGTGTCTTAAGTACCCCCATGTGTGCATACATTTAATTAAAAGATCAAAGTGCGTAAAATGCATCAGTTTTACGGTGTGACATTGGCAAACTCCAGTAGACTCTGAAGAGAGCATTAAGCCCACGGTAGGCGGATTGGAATATCTGTTTGTTTGCAGTAGGCAAATACGCTGGCTATGTGTCACTATCACACTCATGTGATCCTGGCACACGCACACCTGTCCTCTCGCGTTACACCTCCTACATTTTGAATGAGGGGCTACTGTTACAAAGGCACCCTGCGGTATCATCTGACACCAAGAGGAGGAATTTGTTGGTGGGAGAGATCAATCAAAACAGTGAGCGGACATTTAAGACTTTTAAACAGCTGAATTTGCTTATCAATTTTGAGAAAAAAAAGTTCACCACCACATCAGTTTTTTGCAAATGCTCTCTTATTCAACTTAAATACGTGTACTTCTTTGCAATTTTAAAAAAAGTAATTCACTGTAAAGTTAATGAAGTCACCCAAACAGAGCCTTGTGGAATTTCTCTTCAGAGCAAAGGAATTTAAGAAATATTCCAGTGAGAGAAACGGACAAACAGAAAAACTTTTCCAACTCCAAATGAACCGTTATGCAGTCTATAATGACACATTTTTTAAAACGTGAACTTTGTTAGTCTCTTTATATTTCTGTGCATATCTGAGAAAAATGAAGTCTTACCTGTGTTCAGGTACCTCACACCTGTTCCCTCATGCTCTTCTCTGGATTGTGTGTTCTCTTTCTCTCTCACTCTGTGCTTGTTGGCAGTTCTATTGTTGCTAGGCGACAGCCAAGCCATCTCCAGTTTCCTAGACTCAGTGTCCATACAGACCTGAGCAAGAGAGGGAGAGAGAGAGAGAAAGAAAGAGAGAGCGCAAGACAGATAGACTGTCCCCACTTCTTTTATTTTGATGTCAAATCCATCAATGAAGTTGGGTTGGACAAAACATCTCAGTGGGGTCTGATGAATACCAATGAGGAGAGAAAGAAAAAGGGAAAAGTCCTTAGGGGGTTGAGACAGCCTGTAATAATGGAGAAATGTTGTGAGGTTTTCAATCCAGTTATTGGTCGCTTGCGCAAAATGCATTATTCATGATTAATAACCACCACTGTCTTATGTTGCTTGGTGTGTTACAAAGGGCTGCAGGGAGAAATCATAACAGTACATGAACGATATAATGGAAAAACTACATGCAGTAAAAGAGGATAAGAAGAGGTGTCGAAAGGAATAGGGATACGCTGAAAATCAAATATACATCATCTAAAAATGGAAGAGAAAGAGGGGCTCTGGTGACAACATGGATTATGATCTAATATCCTTAACCTGAAGTGTTGCAGTTAATGTCTGCCAGCCATGTAGATTCAAAGTGCATCAGTCTTGGGGCATGAATTTCATTGTTATACAAAATATAGGCTAAACTGCACATGCTGTATTCAATGGAAAAAGCACAATACTGTTGTGCAGCTTTGTTGGGTGTGTATCCTTTTGTTGGAGCTGAAAGTATGTCTATACAAAAGGAAAAAAATTACAAGTCAGGCCATGGGTCTTACTATGTAAACTGACCTGGTTCAAAGTGGGAAATCTAATGTGAAACCCAAAACCAGTGCAGGAAGAGTGAAACTCAACAGGACAGGAAGTAGGCTATAGTGTCCCTGTCCTCTAATCGTGCAAGTATTGGTTTGCATCCCGCACACCGTGTGTCCTCTTCCATCACTAACAGTGGAAGGGCTAATGAGACGTACTGGGAGGATGGGACCAAGAGTGCAGGGCCTTACCTGTTCCATCAGGGGCAGACAGGGAGGGCTGGATCCATTTCTGGTCCATTTTGTTCCAACTTCTAATCTTAATGAGATAATTAGCCCCATGGGACCTGATATTTTAGCTAAATATACAGAAATGCTTATGCATGACTCCTAAAAATGGATCTTGTATACCTGTATGAACCATTTTACTGTGATCTAATCTAGGAGTACCAGCATTGATGCACATAGCTAATCAGTTAAATGAGGTAGGTTAACTGATGGAAACGGCAAACTGCACCTGACGACCACTTAGATCTTTGTTTCAAGGCCTTCTTTGGTGCAGGTTTTCCCTTTACTTCATTTCTGGATATGCATTCTGCGGCTTGTCCACCTGGTATCTCTGTGGCCACTTAAAAAATTGGATCAATGTGTAAAATTGCAACTGTCCACTGTGAGACCAGTTAGTCAAAAGATTAAGAAAGTTTCCTGCCAACAGGGCACAATTACATGTAGTATTGCTCAAGGATGGGATGATTTCAGTTGACTTATAAGAAATAGGACCGCACCACTGACTTACACGGAATCATGTGGCTGATAGACCTATACTGGAGCTAGCCGTGCTGGTGCTGATAGCTTCAAAACACAGCTCAGTCTTGGCCCTTTGGTCGCATAGCGAGACCCCTGTTGGTTGATTGGAAGCCCACAAATTAGCCAGTTATGCTGCAAATGAAGAGTCTTCCTGCAACTCATGTCTGGGTAAGCCTGACTTGCAAACTGTCGTGCAAAAAGGATTGGCCTCTGAGTGCGTGCTGCAGGACACACTTGAATCAATGGCGGAGTTTGCGATAAGGGCTGCTGCAAGAGGATTTTTGGGCATTCCAAAATGGGAAGAGGGGATTTTAATAAAAAATAAAAAATCTAAAATAAAAAATCTTTTGGCCCATAACCAGATGAACGTTAACCTAACCATTAACCATGGATGCAAGCTTCATACATCTAAGTGCGACTTGGTGCCTGTGACATATCCCAAAAGACTATTTGAAGATTCATCAGTAAGAGGACACTGCCACAATCACTACTCTGAAATATTTATATGACCAGAGCCATTTCCTCTACATCCAGAGAATGTGAATCCAGAGTTTACTGCACAAACGCATTTTAACACAATAATCGGAACCTCTTACCTCCATCTGATTACATTTAAAATGATTCTACAATTATCCATGGTCCTGTCTTCTCTGGGGGCACTTACTGTATAATGACATATAATATGTGAAAAAGGAATTATCCAAAATCACCTGTGCACTTCTATCAGCGGTCCTTAAACCCAGGTCCTGGAGAGCCACAGTGTATGCTGGTTTCCTTTTTTTACAACACATATGTATATGAACGCGAGTGGCACCACCTGTTGGGAGTTTTGGGGCAAGCCTATGAAAGCCTACCGTGTTTAACTATGAAACTGGTGTGTACAACGAAGAGTGAAATCGGTGTCAATCAGTGAATCTTAATTTGACATTTAGAACTGCCACTGAAAAACTGGCATTGTTGATGCAATCTATAACTTACCATCTAGTTTATACCTTCTAAGTTTCTAAAAATATTATTTTTATACATTTATGTAAAAATGTAAAGTAGAGAAGAACTTGCACTGATACGAGGCCTGGCAATCAGTTCCAAGCATTAATAACTGTTTAGTCCCCAAAACGGATTGCCAAGATATTTGAGGTGTTCAAAACAAGACCTGATACAGTGCTGGGCCCTAAAAGAGTTTATATTATGTGCTTCTATCAGTATCACAATATTCCATTATTTCTGTAAAGCATTTTTGCTATACAATAGTTAAACATCTAATTACATGACGCTTCTTAGATTGCACATACACTGCAGGCAAAATCAATGAGCTAGATGGGCTGCTCTGGCCACAGAACATGCTCTTATATATTCTTGGCCTCAACCACAGGGGATATGATTGATGCTAAGAGCAACTGACTAAATCCAATCCCAGTAAAAGTGATGTCACGCCTGCCATTCTGTGTAAAACAGTCACGTTGAATTTAAGGGCATTACCAATTCAGCAGCTATGTCAGCCTGACGGTCAGAAGTATTATCAGGAAAAAAATAGTTTACTCAGTCGTGTTCAGTGGATATGCAGGGCTGTTGTAGTAACTGTGGGTAACAGCAATGTTCAGTATCTGCAAAAGACCATTCATTAGCTATGCTAACTGTGTGCCCAGATTTAATTGTTAAGCAGCAACAAAGATAGCAGCATAATCAAGAACGACCAGTAGATGCAAAAACAGCAAACAAAAGAGAAACAAAAAATGAACAGACCCCAGGACACAAGAAGTATTGCTAATTCAAACATTTATAAATTAATAAAAACATTCCCTTTAATGCTTCTCACAGCTTTGTCCCCACATTATTTTTGTTGTTTTAAATATATAAAAATATTTCTAACATTCATAATATTTTGTGGGTTCCATTTAGTTCTGTAGACTACATCTCCCATGGTCTTTTTTTAATCAGTTCTGCTTGTACATTATTTACAGGTTCCAGTCTGTCTATCCACATATCAACACAGGTGGAGAACAAAAGCTGTTGCATAGATTCCAGAGGAGACATTTTCTTGTTAAAGAAAAAAAAAACAAAAAAACAAAACAGAATCAGTATTCAGCCAGCCAATCAGACAATTTGCCTGAGTGAGGCATGCTTCAGCTTTTTCAAGGTTTCTCTGCCACCCCCACTTAAAGATATTCAAAGATTTAACCGTGGAGCTGCAGACATCCCCTGGTTATAAATGCTCGTTGTAACGTCTGTGTTTGTTGCATTTCTGTGCAGTAAAATGTACAGTACATAGTGGCTTAACAGATACTATTTTACATACCATTTTCATTTTCCCCCCACACAAGATACAAACACAGATAGTCTACCTGATGCTTCGGACTTGAGTTTTCCTATGATGGGCCCAGCGAGGGATGCTGGGAAAAATGCGACTGACCATGAGGGTATTTACAGTATGGCAGTGCCGACAGACCCCGGAGCGGATCAGGAAGGAGCCCGGTGAGCGCGGCGGGGGCCAAAGAGGGAGCATACAGAGCTGCTCTGACCTGCCCACTGTCCACAGGGGCGGCACAGTAAGACAGTTAGGGGTAGTAGGGGTAGAGCATAACTACAAAACAGGGAAGGGCGTGACAGGGCACCACGATATTACAGTGAATGGGGCGGGGGGGGGGGGGGGGGGGGGGGGTTGGGGGTAATAGGCTGTTACAGATAAATTGGTATCCACATACGGTGGCCAGCTAAAGGGGTACTCAGGTAAGATGGTCAGCTAAAACAGTATCCAGATGAAGTGGCCAGGTAAGATAGCCAGCTGAGAGAGTATCCAGGTAAGATAGCCAGCTGAGAGAGTATCCAGGTAAGCTGGCCAGGTGAAAGGGTATCCAGGTAAGCTGGCCAGGTGAAAGGGTATCCAGGTAATGTGGCCAGGTAGACAGAGACACCCTGAGAGAAGCCTGTTTGATGGCACCATTCACACAATGTGAAAATCAGGACTTCGGTCTTTTTTTTAATACAATACAATTCTATGTACACAAGAATTATAATTATTACCATTTATAAAGGAACAGTATTGACTGTGGGTCTTCTCTGGTACGGGACCAAAATAACACAGTAGTCCAGAAGCCCAGCAGCCCTCTTTAACCGTGATGTTCACCCCACGTTCTCACAAACAATCGTCACCTCTTGCCGTCAATTTAAGTGACGGATAAAAGAGCTCTTATTCTGTTTGCTAGCACCCGCACTGTTTGACAAACTGCAGCTGAAGGTGACCGACCGGTCAGGGCTGGACGTGGACTACAGGCTAAGGGGAGGCCCGCGGTGTACCTGTGTAATAGCGAGAACACTGTTTCCGGACCGGATGGTACCGATTGCCATGCTAACAACCTCTTTCCTTTCAGTACAACACTGCTAGTTAAATAACATGCGATACACGAAAACCAATTAAAAACAACGTCTGGCACTGAGGGGACATTCAAAAGCAATGTACAAACTTTAACGAAACACAAAGGAAATCATCCTCATAAATCGGAGCCGGATCGGACCGCGATGAGTTGTATAACTGAACTGCTCACTGTGCTCGAACCAGCCCCCCCAAAGCTAAAAACAAGGGGGATTACCCTCTGGGGGTGGGACGGAGTGACGGCGAGAGGGAGCTTATGAAGGCACACTCCTCCTTCCCCGTTTCTCTCTCCCTCCATCCTGTAGAGGCAGGTTGTTCTGGAGGCTCATCTCTTTCCCTTTCTCTCAAAAGATGACTCGGCAAAAAATAAAAATTGTAAGTAAATCCCCACTAACACACCACTGTTGCTTAGGCAGGTTTTTTTGGTTAAAATGTTTTGCATTAGAAAACACTCAGGCAAAATGCAGTAAAAGGAAACTAAAAATTAATTCAACTTTGTTTAAGACACAAAAAATAAAACTGACACTTATATGGCTTTTCAAAAGTAAAAAAAAAAAAAAAAAGAATAAATCAATGAAAACACTGAACGGCTATGGTACAAAAACGTTTCTCCCTCAAATAAAAAAATGTAAAAAAAACTCTGCAAAACTCTGATTGCAGTTACATGGGTATTTTCCAATATATCCATATTCTGATTGGCTGATTTACAGAGGGTCCTGGCACAAAGTAATTCTCAATGAAGACAAAGACTAAATCTGACACAGTAACACTGCACCAGTGCATTAAGGACAGTGACACTTTTCTCTTTCAGTGACTCTATGAGGGACAGCAGACAGACCTGGGCATATTTGAGTGAGGAAGAGATGGCGCCACCTTGTCTGGACCGCACGCTCCAACGTCACAATCCGCTTTATTCAGCACCAGTGGGGGCTCATGGGAGTTGGAGTTCCAGTGGCAGCGGAGTGACAGCGCCATTGAGAGTGGGATCTACACAACCCGAACCCCAGGCTGCTGCACACAGGAAACGCACACGCTTGTGCTAATGGGAATGCAGCCGACGGCGACGCAGTCGGGGTGACAGCTGGAGCGCCCATCCGCGCTAACGGATGCCTGACTCATTTTTGGAGTACGTGGGAGGGACCGGCAGAGGCTGCTTTCAAAGGGACAGGAGGAGAATCAAACTGCAGCTCAGTATCTCACAGACAGGGAAGCTGGGAGCGGTGGAGAAAACCAAAGCCGAACTTAAAAACGTGATGCTACGAAGTCGAGACTGGATACGGCAGAGCGAAATTTAGGGGAACGGACTGAAACGAAAGTCTGCATGGGAAACTGCTGCGAACCAATTTTGTGTTCTCTACTGGAAACTGCTGAACAGACAGACTTTACATGTCCGAAAACACGCAAGCCTGAGGTTGGCACGACACAAGCAGCAATCTTTGTGCACTTCACTCCATCAAAAATCTACATTTTTCCACTACACTGTCAGGAAACTGCTGGTGCTCCCAGCACTTGTGTAAATTTGCAACACTATCAGCCCTAAAGTGCTACAGAAGTGTTACAGAAGTCTGGGGCAGGATTTTGAGGATTTTACCAACTGGTATCACCTAGTAGTTGATACCAGTTAACAGGCGATACCGGTCCAGATTTATAAAGGGGGTGGTGGATTAGTTTACCCCCCCTCGCTGTGCGCTGTCATAAGATTAAGAAAAGGGTCTGTAACTAGGCAACTAGTAGACAGTATCTGGTTGGTGCGTGTGCCAAAAATAAATAGGTTTAAAATTATTTCATTTTTTAAAATTTTTTTAAATAACTGCTCACATTCAAACCATGAAAAAAGAACTACGAGGACACACAGAAATGAAAATATGTCTGAGCTTAACGGCAGACAAAAAAAGTCAAAGTGCAAAGTTCAAAAAGCCATTTTGCAACTTGGAATTTTTTTTGTACGAGCGGAGGCTGCTCAGACATATTTATCAGACATATCCAAATAAACTCTCTTGGTTTCCTCGTATTCTCTGATGGTTGGAGTGCAAGCAGTTTTTAACAATCTATTCATGCCTTACAATATGACTTGCAGTGAACTAGCCCCACCTTATAAGCAGCAGTCTTGTATTCCTAGAATTATCAGAGCTGAAATGTCTCTTCAGTTCTAAATTCTGTCAGTCTTCATGAGACTACATTGAGATACATTTTCGACCGAGACCCATTTTCAGATTTGGCTTTTTAGTGCCTGTGGCACTGGCACTATTTAATTATCCAATTAAAATGTGAATTAAATTATTTAAGGTGTCGTGCCTGTACCCTCGAAATTACCGTCAGGCAGATTTTGGCTTGCGCTCAAAGAGAAGGAAAAGGCTAAACACTGGACCTGGAGCAGTTTTAACTGATGCCATAGCAGTGCCCTCCCCCAGCTTCTCTTCTCAAACACCAGCTGGGAATCCGCCTTCCTCACAAGTCCAGGCACCCTGTACTGCTTCACACCATAAACCATCAGGCAAACCTGCATTCTGGCACTGGGCACCGGACTGTTTAAAGACTACAAACAGATCACCAGCAGTCAGACTGTGCCTCCTCTTGATATTGATACAAGTTAAAATTTCACATTTGAAATCATAAGAGCAATTTAAAAAGTGATTTAAAAAGTGACATACTGAAATAAAACCGAGTGGTCACCCAGGTGTCTCGTCATGGAGGACCTGCTACTAATTTCTGAGAGTGTCTGCTGAACTCCATCTCCCATAAACACTCACACACCTATGCAATTTCTGAGAGTGTCTGCTGGACTCCATCTCCCATAAACACTCACACACCCACGCAATTTCTGAGAGTGTCTGCTGGACTCCATCTCCCATAAACACTCACACACCCATGCAATTTCTGAGATGGTCTGCTGGACTCCATCTCCCATAAACACTCACACACCCATGCAATTTCTGAGAGTGTTGGCTGGACTCCATCTCCCATAAACTCTCACTTAGCACTGTCCGAGCGTGCCTGCTGGGATAAGCTCACCCCATTCACCTCATAACCTCAGGTCAGTTTGTGCCTGCATATACAACTACGCAAATAGCCAGTACTGTACTGTGTGGACTCGTTAGGTCATAACCCAACATGGAGCCACAGGCCCCTCTTCCAAACCTGGATGTCACTGAGCCTCTTGTAAATGTATGTACACATAAATATTATATACATATGTATATATATATATATATTTATATATATGCACAATTTCCTAAAGCTGTACAGTGCTCCCTAACACGCACTTATTACAGAGTTTTTACAAAGGAGGATTTGGACGGCTCTGCGGTGCTCCCTGGCAGTCACTCTTCTGCCCCCTGGCTGCGGGGGAAAGGCATTGCGACGGCGTGTTCCTGTGCCAGGGCGGCCAGCTCCTTCAGGAACTCTGAGAAGACCACGGCGCTATACACCGCGTTCTTCACCCGCAGGGCCTCCGCCTGCTTCTCCACTCCCGAGGCCCCGCCCCCGGCTTCGCCCCGGAACAGCGCGCTGTGCAGGGATTGGCTGCCGTCCCGCACGTGAGCCAGGGCCAGCTGCGCTGCCTGCCGCGCCCGCGTGGGGCTCTGGGTGTGGCGGAGGAGCAGGTCCCCCAACGATGGCTTCCGGCTCTTCACTGTAACATACGCACACAAAACGAATGTCAAATTCACTGAACAAGTCACATTTTTGAGTGTTCTGAAACAAGATGGCCGCATCAACCAGGAGACTGCCACACAATGTCAGAGGCTGAGGTGAGTTCACCACCATCAAAAAATCACTTTGAGATGCTGATAAGAATGATTCATTATTATTACGTAGAGCTGTCACTGCCAGTCTATGCATTTACACAGATAATTTCCTGTATGTCAACTTGGTTAGAGGCCAAAAGAAGTTATTCCATTTTATGTCTTTCGATTTATGCAGGGATGGGAAATGCACACCTTTTATTTAATATTTGCTGAACCACCACATAACCAAAACCATCACTTCACTTGGGTTTCTCCTTTTTCTCTTTCACATTTTTGTTCACTATCTATCCTGCATTGCAGGACAGGGTCTATGGCTGCTTTTCTCTGTTCTCTGTAAGGTGTCTTCATCAGACCAGTCATGCAGCTGGTTGCAAATTTCATTACTTTACGAGAATATATTTACAGTCATCATGCCACATAGCAGAGATAACCATCACCTTTGAGCTGGAATCTCAAGGGGCTTAATCACACAGGTAGGATGAACGAGGTGCTTATACAGCTCTGAGAATGACAAGAGCTGTATTTCTGAAAGTATGAGCGCATTTGTTAACGCTGAGTTTGGGTGATGCCAATTTTTCCATTCCGCAAATGTGTGAGGATGCAAATTCAAAAATAAGAACACTGGCACGGATCCTTGACTTTCCAAAAAAGAGAATAGCACGTTCTAATCTCTAATGAAACGCTTCGGTTAATATTTCTATATTTAGTTCATTGTTCAGTGTTTAAGCTACTTGTAAGAACAGCACATGTACTGGACGTTTTAATTCTTAAGGGAAATATGTTACTAGAAGCAGCACGCTACAATGAAATGAATTAACAAATATGTGCAAGGGTGTACGTAAATTACAGGCGCATGTTAAAACCATAATATCACTGAAATAAATGCTCATTTCTAACATATTTTCACTACATGCAGTAATTATATTGACTTGTATCACTTTTTCTAATAATACAGATGACAAACCAGAATGCCTTTTATTGCCTCACTTATTACAGTATGCTGGAAAAAACAAAAGATCATTACATCCCATTAAAAGATGCATGTGCATTCTATGAATTTGCTTCAGATAAAAAAAATAAAATAAGTTTGGTTTAAACTGAGTAGCATGAGTACTGTAATTTCTCATGTATCAATCATGCTAAATGCTTCTTTAATATAGAGTGACATATTATCACGTTGCTTTACACGTGTTCCATAGGCTAGAGCGTTAAATAGCAAGTGTATTACAGCACTGCGGCGAGGGTCCTTCAGATTTAGGAAACATCTGCCCTACATACTTAACGACGTACTTAATCTTAAATTGGTTATGCTGCTTACATGGTTACTACAACACAAGCTATTCAGTTTCAAACGTCATCTGCTTAGCTGTAAAGCGAGGTCATATTCTTTGGATTAGCACACTGATGCGTTCATGGTGATTATGCAACAGGAAATGACAAGCGCCATTACTCATCTCATACAGAGATAAAAAAAAAAACACTGAAAAAAGAAAATGTTACAAGTGCAACATGGAAACAGGTAAAAAAAACAAAAACATACTGCTGTGTCTTATCATAGGTTTAACAGAGACTAACTGAGCCATGTGCAGACACACACAAACTTACATACAAATGAACACACAACCACACACACAATAACACAAAGCTCCCAAATGAACTCTACATATGCATCATGATAAACGGATGACAAATGAAATGACGGCAGTCAGGGGACTGGCTCCACCAGTCCTATCTGTCAAAGCCTGAGAAATGACCAGCACAGGAGTGCAATTTCTGCTAACAGGCTCTTCACTGTTCACTGATCGCTGCAGGCTCCCGGGTCTTAACAAGCCGTGAGAACACAGCGCAAGCGCTGCAGGCCCTTAACAGCCTATTCTCAAGAGTTAGAAACTCTTAGTTGGGCTCTTCCTGGAAGAAAGCAGGGACTCATCTAGAGAACAGCTGAAATCAGAATCCACCTCTTACCTGACTGCCACTAACCCATCACCCTGGCAACTGCAGCACAGAGAGAATCAGTTGTCCTGAGAATATGACCTGCTCTGCTCCTGCCCCACCCGACCCAGCCCCGCCCCCCAGCCCCGCCCAGCCCGCATGCTCTCACCCAGCGAGTCGGAGCGGCGGAGGTTGGGCACGCCCACTGGCGAGTCGCCCCAGTCCAGCTTCCCGCGAGCCGTCAGGTACCGCCGGGCCTTCCGCAGCATGGCCGGGAAATCCTCCTGCGTGGCGGCAAACGCCTCGATGCGGTTCTTCACCGACCCCAGAACCTGAACGCGAGAGAGAGATTCAGTACAAATGCTTCGATGCGGTTCTTCACCGACACCAGAACCTGAACGCGAGAGAGAGAGATTCAGTACAAACACCTCGATGCGGTTCTTCACCGACCCCAGAACCTGAACGCGCGAGAGAGAGAGATTCAGTACAAACACCTCGATGCGGTTCTTCACCGACCCCAGAACCTGAACGCGAGAGAGAGAGATTCAGTACAAACACCTCGATGCGGTTCTTCACCGACCCCAGAACCTGAACGCGAGAGAGAGATTCAGTACAAACGCCTCGATGCGGTTCTTCACCGACCCCAGAACCTGAACGCGAGAGAGAGATTCAGTACAAACGCCTTGATGCGCTTCTTCACCGACCCCAGAACCTGAACGCGCGAGAGAGAGAGATTCAGTACAAACGCCTCGATGCGCTTCTTCACCGACCCCAGAACCTGAACGCGCGAGAGAGAGAGATTCAGTACAAACGCCTCGATGCGGTTCTTCACCGACCCCAGAACCTGAACGCGAGAGAGAGATTCAGTACAAACACCTCGATGCGGTTCTTCACCGACCCCAGAACCTGAACGCGAGAGAGAGAGAGAGAGATTCAGTACAAACGCCTCGATGCGGTTCTTCACCGACCCCAGAACCTGAACGCGAGAGAGAGAGAGAGAGAGAGAGAGATTCAGTACAAACGCCTCGATGCGGTTCTTCACCGACCCCAGAACCTGAATGCGAGAGAGAGATTCAGTAAACGCCTCGATGCGCTTCTTCACCGACCCCAGAACCTGAACGCGAGAGAGAGGTTAAGTACAAACGCCTCGATGCGGTTCTTCAGTGATCTCAGAACTTCAGCTTATACGTGACAGAGATTCAGCTCAAATGCCTAGTTCCTATTCTGGGGGAGAGAGAGTGATCCAGAAAAGAGGGCCATTGGGAGGGCCCATTTTAGCCTTTAGTAAAAGGTGAGCGAGTGACCAATCACAGAGTTTTGAAATGGCAAGTAAAGCTTTTGATTGGTACACAGTTGCAACAGTGACAAAACAGAAAGTGAATCAAAAGAAGAGTAAAAGGTATAGGAAGAGGAGTGGATGATGAGAAAGAGATGGGAACAAGAGATAAGAAACAGTGCAGAGAGGAAAGAGAGAAGAGAAAGGCAGCAGAGAGGAAGGACAGAAGAGAAAGGCAGCAGAGAGGAAGGACAGAAGAGAAAGGGAGCAGTGAGGGAGGACAGAAGAGAAAGGCAGCAGAGAGGAAGGAGAGAAGAGAAAGGCAGCAGAGAGGAAGGACAGAAGAGAAAGGGAGCAGAGAGGAAGGACAGAAGAGAAAGGGAGCAGAGAGGAAGGACAGAAGAGAAAGGGAGCAGAGAGGAAGGACAGAAGAGAAAGGGAGCAGAGAGGAATGACAGAAGAGAAAGGGAGCAGAGAGGAAGGACAGAAGAGAAAGGGAGCAGAGAGGAAGGACAGAAGAGAAAGGGAGCAGAGAGGAAGGACAGAAGAGAAAGGGAGCAGAGAGGACAGCACGCGCAGGTTCTGTACCTGGATGAGCGATTTGACGCTGGGCTGGAAGACCATGTTGGTGTTGAGGAGGAAGGAGCGGAGCAGGGGCTGGGGGTAGCAGGCCAGCTGGGCCAGGATGCCGGTCAGCAGGATGTTGACGTACAGAGAGTTCTGCAGCATGCACTCCAGCTTGGCAAACAGCACAGCCACGAAGGGTCCTGCAGGAAGAGGGAGGGGGAGAGAGAGAGAGAGATACAGACAGAGAGTGACAAAAAGAGAGAGAGAGAGAGAGAGAGAGAGAGAGGCTCAGCACTGGCACCACATTGCTTCAAACCCACCCTGCAGCCCGGGCCCTAGCGAGCTCACCTGTGTAAGGCTGAGAGGCGGGCTGTGTCAGGGGATGGGCGGGGCTCAACACGCCCGGCGCCGAGCTCTCCGCTTTGGGTTCGGCCGCGCTGAGGTCAGAGTCCGGCGGCGACGGGGGGCGGTCGTCCGCGGGGGTGGGGTCGGGGCCGGGGCCGGGGGTGGGGACAGGGGGGTCCCTGGCGGCGGCGTCCTCCGCCCCCCTCCTCTCCCGCACGCGGTCCTCCAGCTCGCGCAGCTCCTGGTGGAAGGCCTCGATGCTGATGCCCTGGACGCCCGGGTCACCGGCCAGCGGGCCCGCGGGCGCCCGCTCCAGGAGCTCCTCGATCAGGCTCTCCACCGACTCCAGCCCCAGGCTCGGCGCTGGCGGCTCCGCAGGCCCCACCCGCGCGTTCGGAGCCGAATTTGGTTTCGGGGCGGGCTCCGGGGCCTCGCTGGCGTTTGGTAAGGGCGTGGCGGGCTGGCCCTGACCCCCCTGAACCGCCCAGCCCTGCTGCTTCGCCCCAGACGTGGGCGGGCCGCCCGGGGGCCGCCCCACGACCCCTCCGTTCAGCCCCGCCTCCCCAGGGGGCGGATCGCCTCCAGAGTCCCTCTTCACCTTCTTCACCTCCGACTCCGCCTCCTGCACGTCCGCACACGGCCCTCCCTGCCCCGCCCCGTTGTAAAGCGCCGCCTGCGGTCCCTGGGGCCCCGCTGCGGGGTGGGGCAGCTGCGAGGAGGGCGGGAGGGGGCAGGGGCGGGGCTGGGGCGCGTGTTTGAGGAGGGGCGCCTCCCGCTGCAGGCTGCGCTTCTTGGTGCGGGGCGTGAGGCTGATGCAGTTCTTGCTGATGGTGATGTCCCACTCGCCGCTGTCCCGGTCCGAGCTGCCCCACTCCGAGCGCGCCGCCGCCACCACCGCCGCCCTCTGCTGGCCGGAGTCCGCGCCCGCCTCTCCGTTAGCCCCGAGGGTCTCCGCGGCGACGGGCGGGGGAGGAGGCGCCGGGGGCGGGACGGAGCCGGGGGAGGGGTCTTCCCCGTCGTAGGGGGCGGACCAGTCGCGGCAGCCCCAGGAGCAGAGCTCGATGCCCCGGCGCGCGTCCCGCAGGTAGGCCAGGTACCCCGTCTCCAGCTCCCCGGCCTCAGGGGCCGCGTGCACGGGGCTGTCCAGGGACAGCGGGCTGGGGCCCCCCCGGGGGGACGCCGGGGTCGTCTCCGAGCCCGACGGGGGGGACACCCCCCCTCCGCTGCTCTGCTGCCGGATGAAGAGGACCAGGCGGGACGGGGTGCTGGGCTTGGGGTGGACGGGCGACTCCGCGGTGGGGCTCCCCGGAACTGCAGGATGAGACAGGATGAGAATACATAATAGCACAGAGTATTTAGCTACCATCTACCCAGAAGTGGAAAATTTACCAAAGGTGTCACCATCAATCTTACAGTGTTACAAATTACAAAAGAAACGCATGCAGTTACTCCACATACACACAAAGACTGCATCGCATATCACTGTCCATATTGTCTTCTGCACCTGAAGACAATGTCAGCAAGAAAAAAAGAACAATTAAATAACTTGACTCACTGAGCTCAATCATTCAGCATGTTCTCAGAGTCCTCACCTTTATCCCAGAAGGCAGGGTCGTCCTCCCGGTCACTAGAGGGCGCTGTGTCCAGGCGGCAGCACTCAGGGATAAGGGAGAGGAACCGATCGGCGGACTTGCCATAGATGTCCGTCTCCTTCACAGCACGCCTCTGGCTCAGCATGACGTGCGTGCAGGGGATCAGGTACCTGAACAGGGTATCAACACACTGTAGTGCTGCCTGAACACTGAGCATCAACACACTGTAGTGCTGCCTCAACACTGAGCATTAACACACTGTAGTGCTGCCTCAACACTGAACATTAACACACTGTAGTGCTGCCTCAACACTGAGCATTAACACACTGTAGTGCTGCCTGAACACTGAGCATCAACACACTGTACTGCTGCCTCAACACTGAGCATTAACACACTGTAGTGCTGCCTGAACACTGAGCATCAACACACTGTACTGCTGCCTCAACACTGAGCATCAACACACTGTAGTGCTGCCTCAACACTGAGCATTAACACACTGTAGTGCTGCCTCAACACTGAGCATTAACACACTGTAGTGCTGCCTCAACACTGAGCATTAACACACTGTACTGCTGCCTCAACACTGAGCATTAGCACACTGTAGTGCTGCCTCAACACTGAGCATAAACACACTGTAGTGCTGCCTCAACACTGAGCATCAACACACTAATGCTGCCTCAGCACTGAGAATCAACAAACTAGCTTTCCCATAATATCAAACATCAGACTGTAGCTGTCTTAACGCTGGGCTTCAGCACAACTGTTGGCTTTTAAATGCACTCACGGGCACTACAATGTGCTTCACCCATGTAATCACGCATGCACACGCAAACGCACACACGAAAACACATACATGTCATTACCACCCAATGACCTTGTACTGTGCCCAAAAAACAAAAATAAAATAATCACAAATGACACAAAATGAAAATAACAGATTTTTGAATGGCACTCATGAAACACAAACACATTTGGGGAAGTCCTGAGACTAAATAAACGCGGAAATACAGGAAATGAAGAAGCCGAACGTGACTGGCAGACCAGCTCTGCTCTGGGTGTGGGTGTGGGCGGAGCCCTGAGCGGAGCGTGACTGGCAGACCAGCTCTGCTCTGGGTGTGGGCGGAGCCCTGAGCGGAGTGTGACTGGCAGACCCGCTCCGCTCTGGGTGTGGGTGGAGCCCTGAGCGGAGCGTGACCAGCAGACCAGCTCCGCTCTGGGTGTGGGCGGAGTGTGACTGGCAGACCCGCTCCGCTCTGGGTGTGGGCGGAGCCCTGAGCGGGGCGTGACTGGCAGACCCGCTCCGCTCTGGGTGTGGGCGGAGCCCTGAGCGGGGCGTGACTGGCAGACCCGCTCCGCTCTGGGTGTGGGCGGAGCCCTGAGCGGAGCGTGACCGGCAGACCCGCTCCGCTCTGGGTGTGGGCGGAGCCCGGGCACTCACCGGAGGACGAGCTGCAGCATGAGGTCTTCGCAGTTGAGGGCCAGCAGCGTGCGGAACAGGCTGAGGGACACCATGCACAGCTGTGGGAGGCACAGAGGAGCAGCCGGTCATGTAACCAGCCCTGGGCACGAGGACGGTTTTTCTGGTGCCTGGAGCAGCTCCAAAGGGGAGTGGCCTAGCCGTAAAAACTAACCCAAAACTCATGCCCTTTGGGAGCTAGGCCACACCCCTTTGGAGCTAGGCCCCTCCCATTGGCAGCATTGCCAGGCACCAGGAATACTGCGTCAGCAGTAACTCTGCAGTACTCTGACAAAACGGTGTCCAAAACTTCTGCATGCTCTTGCATAATTCCAGAGGCAATCACTGACAGCTCAACATCATTTGGTTACACCCAATGAGTAACCAACACTGAATATTTCAAGTTTCCACCTGCAAATGGTTGGCACTGGCACTGTTTTCTCACACAACTTTCACTTCCTATACAGTAAGTGCTGCACTGTTTTTAAAACATCAACGTAGTTGATATGAAGTAGTACAACTGGATTTGTAACTCTGGAGTTGGAGGTTCAAAACCCAGGTGGGGCACTGCTGCTGTGCCCTTGAGCAAGTTACCCAACCTGAAGTGTTCTGCTTAACACTTCACTGTAGAAATGGGTTTTACGTGAAATTAAGCTGCAGTTTAAGTCACAGCTAAAATGCCTAAATGTACGGCACTGGACGTAGCTGTAGAAACTGTTCATTGGGGTTTTCAACATTACATTACATTACATTCATTTGGCAGACGCTTTTATCCAAAGCGACATACAAAAAGTGCATTCAAAGAAAATATTAAAAATAAAAATAAAAAGCTTTACCACAATAAAAACTATAATCTTGGAGTTTAAGGTCAACGGGAAGACCAATCTGGCATCAGTAACACGTCTTTGGATAATGAGCCAGTAAAAGGCCTAATGTAAGGCAAAGAGAAACACAGCACTCCTCTGGAGAACGGGGGGAGGATTCTCAATTCTCAGCCTCCCTTCCTCATTTTCTCTCTTCATTACTTCTCTCTTCTGTAGCGCTTTATCTCTTTTCGACTTTATCAGACCGTCTCTCCCTCAGGCATTCCCCTCTTCCTCTTTTCTCTCTCAGTGTTCCAGTCAGGCTTTACCTCGATGCATCTCTCGACCGCTGCTTCCCTCATTTATCACACAGGCCCCTCCCCCCTCCGTCCATTCTAAAGGGCATGATGTCATTTCTTTACACATTCAGGCCTTCGGTGTTTCCAATATAGCCACTGCCTAGACAATTCCCTTGCCCTCCCCACACCCTGCCCCTCCCCACTACCTGTTCCTCCCCACACCCTGCTCCTCCACACACCCTGCTCCTCCTCGCACCCTGCCCCTCCCCACTCACTGCCCCGCCCCACACCCCGCCCCTCGCTCACCCGGGAGTTGCTGCTGATGCGGGTGAGCAGCGTGTTGAGGATGGTGTCGTTGTCGTGGCGATGCAGGAGGATGAAGCGCAGGAAGGTCTTGAGCAGGGCGGTTTCCGTGACGCTGCGCAGGAACAGGTCCAGGTACGCTGTGCTGGCTATCATCTCCTCCACCGAGGACTGGAGAGGGGGGAGAGAGAAAAAGAGAGGGGGGATGAGAGAAAAAGAGCGGAGGGGATGAGAGGCACGTCCCACACAGCAGGTGTCAGCCGTGCCTCAGGCGGCAGCAGCAGGCAGACGGGCGGTGGGAGCGGCACCTTGTGCAAGGCGGGGCCCATCACGGGCACCAGGAAGCCGTTGTGCACGTAGTCCAGCAGCTGGCCGCGCACCAGCGGGTGGGACACCTGCACCACCGCGTTGCAGAACTCCAGCGAGTTCATGAAGAGCACCAGCGAGGACACGCCCACCCAGTCCTCCCGCCGCAGCGCGTGCCAGTCGTCCCCGCGCACCTCGATCTTCCGCGGCAGAGACGAGTAGAGCGCGCTCAGGCCCGTCGCCAGCACCTGGGGGGCAAAGGTCAGAGGTCAGCGGAATCACAGCGCTCCCAGCATCCATTTCTACCCGAGCGCCTCACTGTGGACCAGTCATTTAAAGTACCCTCTGTCATCTGGCATATGATTATCATAAATATAGATCATATTAAGTCTATTTTATTCAGCTGAGTATAAGTGGTGCTGGCCATTTGGAGATCACGTTTGTCAAGTAATTATCAAGCCGTTTACATTTTAACCAATCAAGACATGCCAATGCTTAGTGGGCTGCCAATCAGAAGTCAACCTGAAGTGAATACGCATGTGGAACAAACATGGCGATCCGTTTTACGTCAAAAGGAAATCTGAGCATTTCCCCGGTGGCAAACTTGAAGAAGTATGAATACATCTTAATGTTGTGGCTTACTGAACAATTCAAATGCAAGAGGAAAAAAAAAAGAGACAGCGCAGGGTCTTTAGAGAGCAGAAAAATCCAGCCCGCTGAGTTCCTGCAGCACTACACCCCTCTGCAGCATTCCAAACCCTGTTTTTTCAGCCAAATTATCCGTTTTGAAATGAGCCTGATAAGCACTGTGTAAGCGTCAACGGGATAAGCGTCTGGGCCGATTGCTTCTACCACGCATCCGTGTCCGTTTAGACTTCAGCCAAAGCACACACAGACAGGCTGCTATACCCGAGCCCTGACAGAGGGGGCAGTGTGGAGCAGCAGGTCAGGAGGCTGCTACTCGCACCGTCACTCTCTCTGTTTTCATTGGAAAATGCGACTCTCTCTCTGCTAATGCTATCACACCCCGCGCTCGCGGGCCCAACCAATCAGGAGCGAGTAGCGCGAGCGCTCCGGGGCCCGCGTGCGAGTGCGACTGGGGGAAAGGCGGCCACACCCCTGTGGATTTTTTCAGGATGACCACAAAAATGACTGGGAGATGAAGTGAGTCACCAGACTCTGAAGCAACAGAAGGGAGTGAAAATATGTGCGCGCTGGAAGCGAAGATACAGCGGCTCTGTCGCGAGAGGAAAATGAAGGGAAGAGAAAACGAAGGGACGAGGGAGGAGGAGAAACTCAAAGCGGGAAACTGCGGAGCCGCAGAGGCGTCGGGCTGCTAAGTAGGTCAGGCGCACGCTCATCAATTATGCCGGCGAGGGCGGGGCCGTGCCGGCGAGGGGCGGAGCCACACCAAACGCGGGGAGAGAGCGCTGACATGGACACACGTGCCTGGTGCACACTGACGTCACTGGAGGCTTACATTCACAGAATTCCAGATGTTTGTTTTATGTTATCTACAGAACAAATCGACACATTGATACTACTACTATAAAAGAAGAACCAGTAAGACAAGCACTAGCAATAGCAGCAATGACAACAGCGGCTACAGCAGGAGCAGAGGCAGTATTGGCTACAGCAGGAGCAGCAGTCGCAGTAGCAGTAGTAGCAATAACATTGGCAAAAGCAGTAGAAGCAGCAGAAACAGTAGAGGTAGAAATAGCAGTTACATTAGCAATGCATTAGCAATGTGAACAGGAACAGGACCACTAATATCTTGGCAGAGCTCAGAGCAGACGCCCTTCTGGAGGGCAATCTCACAGCTTATTTTAGATCCACTGACACTGCAGGATAACAGAATTTTTTCAGCCTACGTGTCTGGCTAAAGGGTACAAGAACAGCAACCATCCCCCCACCCCCACACCCCAAGTCTGGATACTGAGGCTTTCTTTCTGCACCCTAAGGCTGGATACTGCTGCCTCCTGTACGTGTGTCCAGTCCCATAAGCCATGATAAAGTACCGCCCAGCTCCTGCACTAACCGGCCAATGGCAGAACCGATACAATAAACAGTACTGTATGTTTGCTGTAGTGCCGGGCCTGCCCGCCCCGCCCCGACGTAGCCTCATTTAGGGGCGGCAGTGTACTATAATGGGTATGGAACTGGGTCTAGCAACATCAAGGTCACAGGTTCGGTTCCCGGGTAGGACACTGCCATTGTACCCTTGAGCAAGGTACTTAACCTGCATTGCTTCAGTATGTATCCAGATGTATAAATGGACGCAATGTAAATGCTATGTAAAACGTTGTGTAAGTCGCTCAGGATAAGAGCGTCTGCTAAATGCCTGTAATGTAATGTAATGTCATGTAATGTTTACCGGGCAGAAGTAGGAGTTCTCGGCGATGTAGCGCGCCATGGCCTGGTTGTCGGCGGAGGTTGCCATGACGAGCAGCAGGGCGTCACGGGCCTGCTGGCCAATGGCCCCGTCGCGGTGAATGAAGGGCACCAGCAGGGAGAAGATGAGCAGGTTGGTGGGGCCCTGGGGGATGGGGGCGGGGCCCTGGGGTCCAGGGGCGGGGCTGGGGGCGGGGCCGGCGCGGAGCAGCAGCTCCAGCACGGCGGGCTGGCGGGCCACGCACGCGCACACCTGGTTGAGCAGCAGCACCAGGCTGCTCTCCAGCGGCGGGGGGCAGCCCAGCTGGGGGTCCGCGCAGGCCGCCAGCAGCCTCAGCAGGGGCTGCAGCACGGGCTTGTGCCGGAGCAGGGGCTGCTGGGAGCGGCCGATCAGCATCTCAAACAGCTTGAGCAGCGCCCCCTGGCTGTCGGGGTCCAGGCCGCGGCGCAGGTGCCACTGCAGCAGCCGGTCCAGGATGTTCTCCGTCACCGCCAGCTCCAGGATGGGGCCCATGGCGGCGGCGTCGCCGGCCCCGGCCCCGCCCCCCGGGCGCTCCTCCGCCAGCAGGCACATCATCTGGTCCGTGTGGTTCCGCACGGCCGTCAGGTCATCGCCCGCCCCCGAGCCGGGAGGGTCCCTCTGCTCCAGCACCCACGACACCTACGAGAGGGAGAGGGGGAGGGAGAGGGAGAGAGAGAGAGAGGGAAGGGGAGGGGGAGAGAGAGAGAGAGAGAGAGAGAGAGGGAGTGAGAGAAGGGGAGAGAGAGAGTGCAAGAGAGGACAAGATGGCAAAGATGGAATATGAAGAGTAAAGGAGGAGGAGGGAGGGAGACAACAGAACAGAGGAAAGGAAAATGACCAAGAGGGGAAAGAAGAAATGATGTAGAGGAAAGAGGACAAAAGAGACAGAAAGCAAAGAGTAAGGAAGAAAGAGGAGTGAGGACATGTTGCGGGGAGGAGGGGGAAAGAAAGCCGCACTTAGCTTTTAAGAGCAGAGAACAGTCTTAAGGAAGCCCACACTGATGCACTGAATCGCCCCCTTTCATGAGAAACAAAGAGGCAGCGAACGGCGAGCGCTGAAAGCAACATTAGCCCGGTTTCGCCCTGCATGGCTAGCACGGCCGGCGGCAGGTCTCAGACGCACCTGTCTCCAGTGGTTCTCAAACACCATGAGGCAGGTCTCGGGGTCCGCCGTGACCGGACAGGAGGGGGCGCCGTTTCGGCCCGTCCGGCTCCCGGGACCCCGCGGGGTCAGCCGGCTCAGCCAGCTCATCCTGTCCTCCCCAGGGGTCAGGGGTCAGGGGTCAGAGGGGAGAAGGGGACAGTAGAAGTAGAGAGGGAGGAGAGGAGGAGGAGGAGGAAGAGGACAGGGAGGGAAGGCAGGGAGGGGGTGGGGTTGGGGGAAGGAGGGGAAGGTGAGGGAAAGGAGGGGAGGGGAGGGGGGTTTGGGATCGTAGAGGAAACCAAGAGAGGGCGGGACTGGGTATGGAGAGGTAAAAGAGAGGCGTCCAATAGGTCGTCCTGTCTGTCTGTCACCACACCGGCACTGCCCGCTGGCTCAGCACAGTGCCCGTGTCCCGCCCGCGTGTGCCTCAGCTCTCCCAGTGCAGCCTGTCATCCAGTCTGCAGCCGACACCACTCCATAGCCAGCATGCCGCTGCACCAGCCTGCAGAGAGACCAGAGCCAGCGTTACACACAGAGAGACGGGTGTAACTGTGCAGTTCGCTCCGCCTGCACTGTCCGCTCCCATCCGTTTCCGGTTCCGTCGCCATAATGATACATTGACTCCTTATTGGATACAACGCTATCACATTGTTGTGCACTCGGACACAGAGGTTTGCGCTTGCATATATGTAGCTACTGGCACGTTAGCTAAATTAGTAGCCTGTGAACTATGAAAGTAACTAAGAAGTCTACCAAACTGGCTACCTAGTAGGGTTCGGCCGGTGTAAAAATTTTCAAACCGGTTTGATATTAAGCCAAATAACGGACCGGACCGGTAATACCGAATTTTACCACTAGCTCCCGGGTGGTAGTTCTATTTGGACCGTTGTTACGCAAAAACTCTGGTCGTTAATTCTATGAAAATAATGATGCTATCAAGAAAAAATTGTTCCTTCTCGTTTTATACCATACAATTAGCACCAATTTTCGTCATTTTCGTCATTACATTATTTAATAAAACTGCATGAAACCATAAGTCAATCAAATTAATCTCCCTAGCACTGTCTTGTTTTTTAAATGGTGTGGTCGCGCAGTGTATAGGCTACATAACCATCTTTCTAAGACCCTCTGAAACGGGTTTTGAATGCCAGCTAGCTTTATGATAGGTTCACCGTCACTTGTCACCTAGCCAATATTAAAATTCTTGGTTTTAGGTCAGAATGGTCTCACGGCATGCTTGTTATCCCGGGTAGCTAGCTAGCTAATTATTGAATTGTATTCAAAACAGCGGTTACTATAAACGTAATCGTTCACAAACATACAGTTGAAAATGCGTCCATAGCCATGAGTTAAATGCGTAACGCCTATTCTACTGTCCAAATAAGGGACGATTCCGATTTGTAAAGCTAGCAACAGCAACCAGAAATGTGATTCAACGTTGCCATCAATTGTGAAATTGGACATTGAAAACGGGAGGGGATGTAACAACAGTTCAATTGCGAAAGTTGCTGTTTAAACTGCTTTAGAATGCTGGATTTTGTAGCACATTGATTTTAGAACTGTTAAAAGGCCAAGGTGTCCCTTTACTGAGAAATAATGCCCACCCTGGCCTTGGACCAATCAGAATCGAGTATTCAGCCAAGTCGTTGCATAATGAAATTGGACCTCCTTGTTGCCGGCCTCGGTACTAAATTGAGCACGGCCTGTCAATCTTTTGTTTTTTTGCACTCAGACACTAGTGGCTCCGTTTATAAACAAACATAATATTATGTTAATCACGGTGTCATATTGTTTATTACTAATGCAATACAAGTTTAATTTGCCAGTAGGCTACGTCTCATAATGACAAATGCCGGTTCAGTCGGTTTGCATAAAATCAAACCGGATTGGACCGGCAAAACCGGAAACCCACCCAACCTTACAACCTAGCAGTTGTGAATTATACTAGATATCTATAACTAGCTAGACGGATACAATTACAAACCTAGTAAAGTGATTAAGACATGTTAAAAATAGTTAATACCGAATAAATAAATAATCACTTTAAACAATCACTCGACATCCAGTAGTACTTTGGGACACAAGTACTGTTGGATGTCACAAATTCTGCACGTAACCACAGGTAAGGTTGCACAAGGACATTGAAATGTTATCTAGCATTAACCAACAATAGGTAGACCATATAAAAAGCACAATTAATGTACAACAAAAGTTACTGATAGCCTAACTGAGGTTTATTTTGATTGTTTTTCATTAACCCACAGCAAGGTGAAGCAAGCTGACAGCCAAGTTATTAGTAAGCTTGCTATCTAGCTACAGAACTGAATTTGCTATTTCAACACCCAGCAGAAAAAAACAAACAGGCTATTGATTATGTCAGTTCTCACAGTAATTGCATTTCCAATCTAACGGTCGTTACAACCCCATTCTCTTTGTTGGGTAAATCACACAGGCCAACCCACCACACTGGCATGTAAAAAACAAATGGAACCCAAATTTCCATTTTTTGGCTGGGCCGCAACAGCGGGGCCAGCCCTACAAACATGGATGTCTGTGATTGACTGAGTGGGTGTTAGACCAAGTTATTGGTCGGCCGAGTTATGAAGTCACACCACTGGTCGGCCAGATCACGTGTGTTAGGTCCAGCCATATACTAGGTTTTAACCTGGTCTTGTTTTTCCAGGTAAAATCGCACTAATTTTGTGTTGAGGAAAACTAAATCTCTGAGGGACCCAATCACCGGAGCTTGTTCATCACTTAGGCTAGTTCATATTCATATACTTTGTGTGTGCAAATATTTGGCTTTCAGACTGAACTACATAAAGAAAATACTGAAGAACACCTCATTAGCAGCTAAAACCTGCCAGCTATAGATTTTGACTTGGTGACCTCATTCCAATGTGGAGACACAAAGAAGAGACCACTACTGAATAATGAACGTGGACAGAACAACATTAAGACATAATTCTGTCTAACGTTACCTTACATGATATTAGTCAGCTAAATTAGCTGTAACTGTAAGCCTGACATTACATTAGTGATAAACTAAGTACCTTTACTGATGGATACAGTTAAGAGCAAGTTGGACCCACTCTGAATCTAAAATTGTATCTTATCTGACAATTTTTGTGTGTTCGGAACAAAAATTCACCAGGCCAATCATTTTATTTTATTTTCTCCCCCCCACATCTACCCATCACTTTGGCAGGCAGGTATGGACAAAAAGTACATTTTGGACCCTGCATGGGAGACAGGGTGCTTGTGTTTTGCTCCGACACATCACTGAGACTTGCAGCAAAATCCTAACAGATTGCGGGGCAGGCAGCTGACAGACACGGCAAAATAATGAAGACGTATTGCGGGACACGGACAGATGAAGACAGAGGCAGACTGACAGAAACAGCAGAGCAGGGGAGACCGAGGTCAGCCTCGCCCTCCTGCGCAAAGCCGCAGGAGACAGGTGAGTCACGTGGGTGCCCGCGGGCTCCTCCCACACTCCCGTCTCCCGGCAACGGCCCCGAGGCGTTCCGTACCACCAGCCACCTTTAAAAGCACGTCCTCCAAGAACTCCTGAACGTGACCCGATACAAAAACTGCCTCGGAGAAACGGCTTTTCGCAGGATTGAACAAGCGAATAACGACCCTGATTGTTTCACGAACCAAAGCCCTCTGAGCGACCTCTTCAGAAACACGGCAATAAATTTCCCGCGAGCGTACAAGTGCGCCGTTCTACAATGAGCCGTGGGGACACACTGTTTGCGAGCACTGTGTACAGCTCGTACCATGAGCGGTCCTCTCTACATGAACACACGGTCATAACACCCTGCAGTCTCCAGCCTGCTTCTGCATCGGCGTTCGATGAGCCGCGCGCTCGAACCGTGAAACGTCCGACCGCGAGGCGGCGCGGAGAGATTTTACGCTTCTTAATAAAACGCCGCGTTCAGGCGCCGGGAACAAATCTCGGGACCGCGTCGCAAGCGTGTCGGATTGCGTTCTGCTGTTCTCCGGCAACAGAGCGTGCGGTGGGTCCGTGACCCCCCCCCCCCACCCGGCGCTGGCGTCTCTCCTCTGTAATGATGAGATTAGTCCCCTGGTAAAAGCGCGGGAGGGAGCGGGCTAATGTTCCCCCGCAACGAGCGCGGCGGCTAATTAAGCAGCTCCTCGTTACGGCTCCATCTTACACAGTCAGCCCACAGCGCCGCTACAACACAGAGAGAGAGAGAGAGAGAGAGAGAGAGAGAGAGACACAGAGAGAGAGAGAGAGAGCGAAGGGAGGGGGGGAGAGAGAGAGAGAGAGAGAGAGAGAGAGAGAGAGAGAGAGACAGAGACAGAGAGAGAGAGAGAGAGAGAGAGAGAGAGAGAGAGAGAGAGAGAGAGAGAGAGAGAGAGAGAGAGAGAGAGAGAGAGAGGAGAAGGGAGGGGGAGAGAGAGAGAGAAAGAGAGAGAGAGAGAGAGAGAGAGAGAGAGGAGAAGGGAGGGGGGAGAGAGAGAGAGAGAGAGAGAGAGAGGAGAAGGGAGGGGGGGAGAGAGAGGGGGGGGGGGAGAGAGAGAGAGAGAGAGAGAGAGAGAGAGAGAGAGAGAGAGAGAAGGGAGGGGGGAGAGAGAGAGAGAAGGGAGGGGGGGAGAGAGAGAGAGAGAGAGAAGGGAGGGGGGGAGAGAGAGAGAGAGAGAGAGAGGAGAAGGGAGGGGGGGAGAGAGAAGGGAGGGGGAGAGAGAGAGAGAGAGAGAGAAGGGAGGGGGGGAGAGAGAGAGAGCGAGAGAGAGGGAGGAGAAGGGAGGGGGGAGAGAGAGAGGGGGCGAATACGGAAAAGGGTAGAACAGAGGAGACGACGTGAGAGAGAACGGGGCTAAAAATGGAAAAAGAGGGTGAGCGGACTGACAGGAAAGGGTGAAATGAAAAAAGAGAAAGGAGAAAGGGAAGGGAGAGGAAACCAAGAAAGAGAGGGGTACAGAGTAATCAAGACAAGAGGGAAACAGAGATGGAAAAGGAGGGAAAATGGGAGGGAAGAAAGAAAAGGAAAAGAGCAGGCATGAAAGAGGCAGAGGGATCAAGCGTGAGCAAGAGGGAAATCGTGGAAGAGTCAGAGAAAGAAAGAGGAAACAAAGAAGGAAAGAAAGAAAGGAGTTATCTTGCCCTGGAGAAATTATTAGGGCCTCAGAGTACCATCAGAAAGTCTCATTACTTATTTACAAATCAAAGCTTCTCCACTGCTTATTGATTAATTTGCATATATATTAGCAATTGCCCTGCGAGGCTCAGATGATGAAATCTATCGTTATGACGCTGGAATAATCCTGCCGGGCTCTTTCTAATGCAACTGTCTGCAAAGGAACCGGACGTCAGCATCATAACAGCATTCCTCTTTAACCTCGTTTGTTACCTGCGTTTACCTGTGTGACCAACACACGCTATATTTCAAAACCCATCCACACAGCTGCCGTAACAAGGATTCAACCTGAAACCTTGACCCGCCCAGCGTGGCGCGCCCGGATTGGTGGGAGAAAAGTGGGGGCGTGACCTAGGCTTCCTGTCTTTGCCCGAACCCACTGCTCTTCGAGTAAAATAACTGAAGCCTGCGGCTTTGTCCAGCTAAGACACTTCAGTATGCTAATCTTCTCACCAACACCTACGCGCGCTATTACAAAACAAGCTGCGCGGCACACGAAGTTCGAATGCGCGGGGACATCGAGACAAAATAAGAGCGCGATTTTCAGCTGGCAGGTTCCCACAGGAGCGGAGGCAGCTAAAGCACCCTCCTCCTCCTCCTCCTCCTCCTCCTTCTAGCCAAGGCAGACATGAATCACTGGAAACGGAGCCACCGGCTTTCTCACCCCTGGCCCGGATACGCGTGTTCGCGCTCTAGGAAAAAATTCAGAATAACAGCGCGGTCTCGGCCGCCCGGGGAAGGCGAACGGTGACGGAACGAGTCGCGAACGCGCCGGACGGAGGAAGGCCACGTTTACACGCCTGGGGAGAGGCCTCGGAAAGCCCGGCGGACGCGCGGACCCGAGAACAAAACCGCGAGAGAGGGCCGCATCCTGTGGAAACCACGCACACTCCAGGCTCGTGACCCACTCCTTCTTCAGAGAGCCGTGCCCCACCCAATTAGCCAATGATATCAGCCACCCCCCCGCCTAAGGGAGGCTGCACAACAATGCCTCTCCCATATACACGGCTTACACTGAGTGAATACAATTCATGCGAGCACAGAAATTCCTAACCTTAAACACGCTGCACCCGCGACTACTACTCCGCCAAATAAAATGGCCGACCCGCACTACAGCGGCCTGGGAGATGTCTGGTTATTATCCCTCTCTCTCCTGGAACACAGGAGAGAAGGGAAGCGGTCCTGCGGTGGGGAGCCACGCCCTGGGACAGACAGAGTGAAGCAGGGCTGTAAGAGGGAGGAGCGCTGCCAACGCCGCAGGCGCGTGACTGACAGGCCCAAAGTACAGCACTGCGTTCGTACGCGCCCACACCCACCAATCACGTTCTCCCTGCACGTCCACTCTGTGAGCTCAGGACCGTGTCAGCGTTCATGCTTAACTCTGACTCATAATTCAATGCCAGCGTTAGGCCAGCAATTTAGTTTTTTTTTCCTTCGCAAACGGTCTGGGTGAGGTCAGTAATTCACCGGACTGAGTTCGTCACAAGCGTCAGAAAACGTGACGCTCGTTTATATTTGTCAAGATTGAGGAATGCGGACTGAATCTTGGCCCGCGTACAGTTGAATAAAGCTTGGAAACGGACTCGGACCTGCTTGGCCAGAGCAGGGAAGATTTCTGAGCCGAACTCGGCACGTTCTGTGCTAAGGATTCAATCACGTGTGCGTTACTCTTCATTAAAACTGGCCAGAGACTGCACTATCCCACAAACACGCACAAAGAAAAAAGGGGAGAGGTCAGGGTTGTCTTCCAGCTGTACTTGAGTACGTTCTTTCTCTCTCTCTCCCCTCTCTAGCTGGTGCTTGCAGCATTGCTTGTGCTCAGTAGGAGGAGGAAAATTGGTTATTAATATTCGAGTTTGGCTTTTTTTCATGTGCATTTTCTGTTTTATTAACGTATTTTCCGTTTACATTCTGTTGTTTTTTTCGAGTTGGGGCTAAGCAATTTTGTTTTGAATTGATTAATAAAACGGGGTCTTAAAAGTGAAAGTCTCTCCCTCTCACTCTCAGTTAAGATGGTCTATTAGAAAGTCTTTATTTTTACATAACGATGAAGTTTTATTTGCATTCGGTAAAGGAACATGAAAGGTCAAGCCTCTCTCTCTCTACCACCCAAAACATCACAGCAGGCAGCCTGCTCAGAGACCTTCTGTCTTTCATGTTCCATCATCCCTCTCTCTCTCTGACCTCTGACACAGAGCCACACAAAGACACCTTCATTGTTTTTCCACCAACACTGTGACACTTCAGTCAACACGGTACCTCTACCACCTACTGAACTCCTCTCCAAATTCTGTCACTCCTTCCATTGCCTCTGCGGTCTCAGTGACCCTCTGCTCCTTCTCTCCGACTCCTCTCTTGCTCAACTGCAGATTTCCCTCCAGCTCAGAGAAACGTGATTCCCGGGGCAGTTGATCTTATCCCCAGCACAAGCAGGCAAGCAGAAAGAGCTTGGCACACGAGCGTGACCTTCACCCCCGGTGGTCTGGGTACGGCCTGAGATCCCCCCCCACCCCCCAGTCGAGAGGGAAAGGGAAAGGGGAAAATGGCAATTGCTCACGGGATGGCCTTTCCAAGCGCGCACCACGCACCACGTTTGCAGAGCTGATGTTTACTGGAACTTTACTCTAGTACAGTATGTAGCGAGGGCCGATTGGACCATTGGGTATTTCTCCCCCATAAATGACCCGGCCCCCCTACGCCTCCCCAAACAACCGCAGTCACACAGAGCTCTGAAATCCCCTCGTCTCTCCAGCCGACTCTACAGCAGGGGAGAGTGCTGCTTCTGCGGACAGATGCTATGAATTTACCACGACAGTGGGTTAGGTTGGGTTTCTGTGCGTGCGTGTTCTGGGTGGGTGTGTGTGTGTGTATAGCTGCGTTTCCACCGCAGGAACTTTACCCTGGAACTAGGAACCTTTTGAGGAACTCAGTGCGTTTCGACAGCAGGAACTAGGGTCTAAATTAAGTTCCGGGGGCTTTATTTTACCCCCTCCTGCTCGGGGGGTTGTACTTTCCAAAAGTACTGGAACCTTTGGGGTGGGGCGCAAGCGCTGAAAATTTCTGATTGGTCGACAACTTGCAGTGTTTTATTTCAACCGCCATTTTTAAAAATCTGCAGCCGCAAACGGATTTATTTTCATAATAACTTGAAATCAAACTTGTATGTTATGCGGCGCAGTAGCCTACTTTTGGTTATAGCCTGCCAACGTCTTAGAATTATAACGTGTGCTCTTCTGTTCTTTTCTTGCTTTAGTATTCGTTTTTATAAAATGCTAAGCATTCGTGCTGGGACAGCATATTACGTACCAAAACATTCAAAAGGTTTAATTCGGTTGCTGAATATTTTCTTCCGGATTTTCCTTGTTAGCCCGTTGTAATTCAATCAAAACGTTTGATACAGTTATGTGAGGTATGCGGTAGTTATGCGTAATTTACATTGGTGATACAGTAAAAAGCAAACTGGAAATCACCTTCCGCACTTTTTGTCAGGGTAAAATAACAGGTTAATTCTAGTAATCGTCCCTTTTGCTTTTTCAGACTGCTGTAATTTTACTCTGCCATTCTTCAATTCCACAAAAAGACCAGGAAGACTATGGACTAATTTATGGTGCATGGTTCGCATCTGGAGGGCACACTTCGCTGCTCAGCTAGCAGAAACTTTGAAGGAAAGCAAACGGTGGCTGTACCACTGCTAATTTAAATTTTCACGCAAGTCCGAGTTTTCGTTCTATTCTTGTCATTTTGCGATTAGCCTATATGGAATTGACAATGAGAAAGTAATCAATTCAACAGCAAATTGTTTACGACATGTGCATGTTTTCTGCTGTTGTTGCCAGTTATTTGTGGAATGTGAATGCATTCTGTCGCCTCGGATGTCAAGACATGAAAGTGAATGTTCGCATAAAAACATAATGAATGTGTTTGAGAGGATATATAAAACAGTTACAATCTGACTATTGGCCTGTTATATCCTATTTGTTGCATAACAACGGTCCAAGTTCAACTACCAACGACAGTTTTGCTTGACAACGGTAAAATATGCCCAAACGGCTGCGGAATAATATTTCAATTTCAGGTGATTAAATCGATAAAAATCAATAAATACAAAAGTAACCATATATAGTCATTGTTGGTAATCCGTTGTATATAGGCTAAGTGGAATAAACCCCTCCGGGCTGTCCCGGTTATTAGAAAATAATGTAGGCTACTTCGGTGGTAGTATGGGGTTACAGAAGAAATCATAGGACAGATGGACCGACGACAACGTCGCTTTTTCATACGTCAGTGGGCTAATTTGCCTAATCATCGCGGGACTTTAGACCACGGTGGAAACGCAGACAACAATGGGCTGAAGGAACCTTCTAGTTCCTTGAAAAGTAGTTCCTGGGACTAAAAGTTCCGGGTACTTTTGGTGGAAACGCGGCTTATTTGTGTGTGTGCCTGTGTGTGTCAGAGCATCTATTCACTTCAGGGATTAAAAGCAAAGCATGGGATGCTGGGTGACTCATCCGGTTAAGGCATTGTTCTATTTGTAGTGAATACATAGGCACCCTGGTCCACATTCAAATCCAGACCCCTGTCAGTGTCGGCTGTGGCCGGTGGCCCCAGAGTTAGGGAGGGTTAAGTCGGCAGGCATCCACGTTTCATCGTTCTCCGGTGACCCCCGCTGGTTCACCGGGCTCCTGCAAGTCGATCGGGCTCGTGAAGCGACTTCCTCTGACTCATCTCGGTGCGAGCCCGAATTGTGAGCCGCGGTGTGGCAAGAAGCGGCAAGTAGTGCTTTAGACTTGTCCGTCTACGATCTGGTGTACGTTATCCTGTCCACGTTAGAGCATTAACGTGGGCGAGGGTTCGGTTCCCGCTGCACTTGCCGTTCCCAGCTGGGATGCACAGAGTCAACCCTGGGCTCTGAGGGGTGAGAAGGGGGGTTGGGGCAGCTGCCAGACCGACATCTACACAGAATCTTCAGCTCCTCTCCAGGAGAAAGCAGCTCTTCCACTCCTCACCCGCAATGTCCACAGACACGCATATTTAACTAGACAGGCCAGCACAGATTCAGCTAACCTAAGCTTGTGAAGTCCCAGAAGTAAGCCTGTACTGCGCATGCTGAGGACAAAACATTGGAGATCCCATTAAAATCAATGGGGAATATCAGACTTTTTAAGGCAAAATAAACTTCCCTGATAGTACTCCGAAACTCGGTTAACAATTGTTATGTTTCCTATAAAAAGCAGAATGAAAAAAATGCAAATATGTAATAAAAATGTACAAATATTTTTTTTAAGACTACCTGATCAAAACAGCCATTGTTTGACAAACAATGAAATTTATCACACAAAATAAAATGGACCGATGAGGTTTTCTTTGGTTGTTAAATCACCTGGATTTCTACATTTCTACATTCAATTCAATGGGCAGCAAAGTGCTTTTCCCCTCAACATGCGCAGCAGAAGCCCTTTCCCGTTACTTCCCAGGCTTCGCCGCCTGGCCCCTCCTACCCTCTCCGGTTCCTGTGTACGCTCTGTGGCGATGCCCCCTGGGTGCCAAGCGCTCGGTCTCGCTGCATGACATCACAGCGCTCTCCTCTGCTCAGAGCGGAGCGATCTAGAACTCTCCGGCTCTCTCTGGCACGGTCCTCCCCGTCTCCGTGCACGGCGGGTAACTGGAGCGCTCGCGGCCTGCGAGGCTGGGTCTGTGTGAATGCCACACCGGGCGCTGGGATGAACAACATCCAAGCGTGACAGTCGATAAACAAGCCGGATTATTCAGGGCAACCCCGAGTGCAACAGCGAAGGCAGATCAAAATGACACCGGATGAAAAGAAACCACAGCTAATTATCATTGGTCTTGGCAAATTTCTTCCATTTGTGTTGAACGTCAGGGTAGGGTTGGGCGATATGCTGCAACGATAATGGTAGAAAGCAGTGACAGTCGTCGCCACAATGTGGTGCGTTGCCTTTCTTTTCGTCTTTTGCCCTTCAATTATACCTGATGCGATGGTAAACAACGCATTTCTAGAAAACAACACGTCACCAATGTTATCTATTAGGGGACCATAAGAGAGCCAATCAGCTGCAAGGCCCTGCAGCTACCATGTGAGTGATAAAAACACATATGGAAGCTGTACAACCTCGCTGCTGATTGGCTGTCTTATCAACAACCAATAGACGGTTAATATACCCAATATAACGGTTGGTAAGGTTTCTTTTTCTCCGGAAGCATTTCACGAGGCCTCTGAAGCGTGGTTGTTTACTATAGCATCAGGAATAATAGGTATAATTACACCATGCGCAAAATAGTGGCAAAGACCATTACTGTATTCGATAATTATCACTGTGGTATGCTGCTCAGCCCTACCTCAGACTTCTCACTTCTAACAATAAAAACAATAATAATAACAATAACCATTGTCATAACTATACGGTACTATGATACAAAACAGGCCAAAATCTAAAAATTAAACGCATTCAAGAGCAGCAGAACCAGCAGCAAGCCGACAGACATACAGACAGGCGGACAGGCTGATCAGTCAGCAGGCACTGGTGATGATGTCATCAAAGGGATGTCAGAGGGAGCAGGGAGGCAAATCAGTTATTGGACAAATAAAACTGGGATTTCAGGACGCAATTAAGACGTGCATCTCACCCGATCGCGCCCCCCCAGGTTTCGGGGCTAAGCCTCCATAGCCGGCCAGCCAGCCGGCCTCTCAGGGGGGGCCTACGCACCACGGGACCACCCTCACAGGGTGCACGCTGACCCCTCCCAGCCCCGCCGCCGCTCCTGGAACGGGACAGCGACACAGCCTCGTTCACCCCGACGGGCGGGCTGGCAGGCCCGTACAGGCAGGCGGTGAGTCACTCTCCCCGGGCTTAGCGGCTGAAGGGCCAGCCGTGACGCGACCCGTCCGCGGGGGCGGAAAACCGGCCTCCACCTTAACCGCCGCCGTAATTAACGCGACCGCGCGCGATCTTTCGCTCGCTCACGGTACAAGAAAACGCACGCGCGGGCTCAACGGAAGAAGACACAGAGCTCCTTGCGTCGAGTTTGTGCTTGACCGGACAGACCGCGGGACAGCCATCGACCGGCGTGCTGCAGCCGCAGACGTTACGGCACCTCCACGGCTTCTCGGTGGATTAGAACAGGGTACGCTGCAGACAGTGTGGTTCAAAATGGCGGACTGTAGGCTGTAGCAGCGTGATGTGGCGTGATGTGGCAGGGAAGGACTGTCCTTATGTGCTCATTAAGCAGCCCCAGGTTAAAGGCGCACCTGGTAGCTGCTCACCCGGCTGTGTAATGACAGGCCAAGAGGCACACGCCCTGTTCCACCTACATGCTGCTGAGGAACGGCACATAACAGCACAACAAGACAGACGAAGAGCCAAAGTGGATACCGCACGGGCCAAGAAACCAACCGACCATAGTGCATAGACTATGGCAGCAGATTTCATATAAGGGGTCAAGTGCATTTATCTAGATTCACTAGGGTATGACTGAATCTACCAATGGGTATTATATAGCCTATGTGACAAAGATATGGTTTTCAAATAACCCTAACATAGAATGCAATTGATAAACATTCACAAGGTTATTGCAGGTATCCTACAACAAAGACATAACCCTCTCTGAGCCACCGCAGTCAGTAGCCAGGACTATCCCGCGTGGACAGTAAAAAGAAACGTACCATTATAATTAGACTAACAACCTTCCACACAGAACATCAGTAATACATTCTCAAGCCCATAAGCCAGAGCAAATGGCATCACAATGACCCTTCATTCTTAATCACCACAAACACACCATAAAGATGTGGGCCTAATTGTGGACCAATCAGCAGTTGAGCTATAAGTACTGCACTACTACACCCAGATAATTATGAATAGCCTGCACTAGTACACCCAGATAATTATGAATATCCTGCACTAGTACACCCAGATAATTATAATATGCCATGAATGCAAAGACAAATTAGACACTTTGCTGCCACCAGACACAGTTAATGAATTCAAAACTTGCTTCCTGCAGTGATTCAAGATTAGCGATAAGTGATAGATGATGTAGGATATTTTATCATATAGCCTATCAGTTCTCTCAAAAAAGGAGGAAAATCAAAGTAATGTTTTACAGTAATAGAATATGCTCCGCTTACAAGGCCCTGAGAGCTTGCATATAAAGTGTAAGGCACATTTACCTGTGCCCAAAAATGTCTCCAGCCTTTTTCAGCTTTTAAAACCTACAACAAAAAGATGAAACAAAGTTACAATCAGAACCATACAGCAAAATCACCCCGTGGAGATTCCACACTGCGACCTCGTCAATCAGAGAAGTGGGAAACCACCGCGGCAACACCCGGTTTTCATTCAGACGCATTCTTCACAGTCTTAAGAACCATCAAGCAGGGCTCAAAGTTCACCCTCTGAGATTCTGTAGTGGGGATCACGGCAGCAATTCAGAGGCTAACCTCCAAGACAAAGTTGTTGTAGTCCGAGTGGTTTTAATCATGAATATTGCAGAGTAACTTGTTTTTGGGATATAGATGGGCAGCTCTCCTTGGCCCTAGGTCTGCTTTGACTTGTAGTATTGCTGATAAAACACACTTCCAGGGCTGTTAATGTCCTTTCAACGATGATGCATCTAGCTTCCCTGGCATGAAGACAGTTGACTGCCTCACAGCACTGAAGCACCAGTGAACAGAAAGGGGGGGAACCTGCATCAATTCACACAATCATGTCAGGAGACTGGGACTTCAAGAACCCAAAACAGGTGTCACTGTAACATGTCAAAAGTGGTCGATCAGTTTTACTACAGGTCTGCCATAAACATTCCAAATGGGACACAGTGTTCCATCTCTCACCTTAGTGACAAGGTGGCTAAGAAACCATCCACCATTATTATTAAAGAGACATCCGGCCATGTGGCTTCCTCAGCAGATAAACCTGAAGGCTAGCATACTCTGACTCAAGTCAATGACTGACAGCACACAGAAGCTGAAGAGGTCGATGAAGTATCCCGTTCCCATGGTTACCACACACTGCTACTGGACAGAGAGAAAGCAAGGGAGCAAGTCTTTTTAATGCACTTATTGCTACAGAAAACAAAGAGGGACATGTCTTCCATCAATTCACACACTGAAGAGCACAAAGGGGGGAATAGGGGACATATCATTCAATCCACTCAGTGGTGTATCATAATAATAATAATAATAATTATTATTATTATTACTCTAAAAACAGTAACAATCATTTCATTGATTTATCAGACATCCTTAAAGAAACTAGCACAGCATATACTGTTCGGCAATATCCAGTTTTATAGCTTTATACTTACTGGAACAATTAAGGTCAAGTACCTTGGTCAAAAGTATAACAGCAGTGCTGCCTCTCCTTTAATTTAAATGTGCAACTCCAGCGCTAAGAACACACTCATAGGGCACAGAAAGAATATCTTCAACCCGCATACTGTGATGCAGGACAAACAGCCTTGATGGAGCAAGGGCTTGCTGTTTACTGGACAGCATCTAATTGATTTGAGTCCATCTGAAGAAGAATGTATGAGCTCTTAGACCGTTGGACAGTCGGAGTCTCACACACACAAAAAGGAGAGGTCACGGTTGTCTTCCACGGTTGTCTTCCCTTCCCCTCCCATTACGCCAGTACAAGCAATTCAAACACGGAAAGCACTTAAGTTAATTATTCGATTATCACAAAAGAAGCTATTGTACCATTTAATATTGAAGTCCACTGTTGGCCGATAACGAGATGAATGTTCCCACAGGGAACTATGTTAAAATACACTATATATTGTGACCATGACCTTTTCTGTTGCCAAAACAGGCACTGTAAGTCCCGTTCACACGAACATGTCAACCCTTTCAAGAGTCGTGAAACAAAGAGTTGAGAGGTAACTTGCCTAGCCAAGTACTAGCTAGCGACAGTCAAACTAATATACCGCAAGCTAGCTACAAGGCTATCTAAATTTGGCGTGTACATGGAGCAAATAACAGGTACCTAACGTTAAACGTTACGAGATCCCGACCAACAGCTAACCAACCAACCAAGTCTGATTCACCTAGTTTTAATAAAGGAGCAATCTATTAATATGGCAATGAAGAGTAGGAATGACTGGGACAAGTAACGATTTATGACCGTGTGTGGGGCACAAACACTTCCACGAATGAGGTTTGAAAACAAATGAAAACCACCACTGTACAACGCCGTAGCGCCAGCGGTGTGCCGATGATATGCCACAATGATTGAGACTACAATCAATCTAGGATATAAACTTATTTTATAATTTTTTTTATAAGTAGCTAACGATACGCGTCCGTCTTACAACTAATGTTACACTACTACGGTTATTTCTCGTGATGTTGCAACACAGACATGTTACCCAAGTCGTTATCAATTTCAAATCTGAAGAACATCGGCGATTTAACAATCTTCAACTCTCCATCTAGCTAGCTACGTTGCAAGTGCAATAAGCATAGCATAAAAATGCTAGATTTAACGTTACATGACGGTCAACGCTAACGTTATATTCCACATTAGCCAAGTTCAATGCTGTGTAGGCTTACGACGTGGGACATCGCTTATTAATGAATGCCTATCTATAAACATGCCCCCATAAAACGTTTTCTAGTTAGCTTGCTAACCATTTAGGTAGCATGCTAACAGTTCGCTACTATCACGAAAACCGCGAGTAAGCCAATAGGTTTCATACTAGACACATATTGTTTGCTAGCTAGCATAATGATTCGGCTAGTATTATATATGACTATAGAGCCACATAGGCAGCTGTCCTCATGCAATTTCGGTCGCTTTTACTGTTAATTAAATTATCAAGAGGCCATATAATCTACTCTAGCGCTAACGTTATGTGCATTTGATACATACATCACTGCATTCCAATACATGATTTAACTATACATTAAAAAATACACTCAGACAGTGTCTATGTTAACGCCAGGCAGGTCGTTAGCTGGCCATACAGCCATACTCACAATTTATGTAACGTTAACATTCAGCTAGCTAACGTTAACATTTGCCAACAGCCCAAATTCTAATGAGAATCGTCCGCATGATTGCTAACAGCTAACTGCTGCTAAGCTAGCTACTCACCTGGCAGATTTGCAGTGATGTTAGCTAACGTTAACTGGACAGCTAACGTTATTTTTAATTTCTTATCCCACTTGGTCGAGGACAGGGTTTTTCGCAAGCAAACATCAGTACAATTCCAAATTTGTTTTCTGGCGGATCTAAAAAAAAAAAAAAAAAGCCAGTCAATTAAACAATAGCCTACTGTTTCGTGTCCCCTCTGTCCTCTTTCCTATGATTAATCCAAATCTGGAATAACGTTTTTCTGAATTCAATCACTGTCTCTTTTCGCAGCCATCTTAACCAAATTCCTCACATACACCCTCACGCAAGTTACGCTGTGACGTCTTCTAGGAACCGCAGCACTACGCAGCCCGTCTGCGCCCCCTCTAGATGCGAACAGCGCAGAAAAGCAAACGATGACCTTGTTTACCTTTTTGGAAGGCCCATCCCTCAGCACTGGAGTATTTATTGTCTCAACTTAAACGTTTTGAATACCAAGTTACTCACGCAAGCAAAGCACTGTCTATAAGTCATTATTTAAAACTTACAAAATCAAGGCCTGCCGTTAAAGGCATGGATACCAAAATGAGGCCAAGTTACAACAAACATATTGGCTATCTCAGCTCACACAAATTAAACTAGCTATATTCCAAAGCAATGCTACCCTGTGCTTCCTAAATAATTTCAGGTAACTTGGCATTGTATTTTTCCATATTACCATCCAAAAAGAATGTGGTTATTCAAACTTTATGTTACATCAGTGGTTCTCAACTCAGGCCAGAAAGGGCCGGTGTGGGTGCAGGGTTTTGTTCCAACCAAGCAGTTACACACCTGATTCTACTAATCAACCTTTGGAGTCTTTACTAAGGACCTTGATTAGTAGAATCAGGTGTGTAACTGCTTGGTTGGAACAAAAGCCTGCACCCACACTGGCCCTTTCTGGCCTCGAGTTGAGAACCACTGTGTTACATAATCAGAGAGATGCTTATGAAATCCACAGGGGAGGCAAATGGCTCAAATCCTTGGAGGTTACCCCCACCCCCTTAACTGGATGGGTAGGAGAACCGCTGCCAAGGCGACAGGCAGCATCGGGTGCTCAGGTGTCGTTTCCATGCGGACAGCGTTATGTGACCAATAATCCGGTGCTGCTTCACACTAAGCACTGTGCTGGGGACTGTGTTGGGTGCTACAGGTGTAAAGTTTGATTTCTACATGAGGAGCTTTGTGGACCTGCTCCTCCAGGCATCAATGCTAGCAGTAAAGACATCTCATTAAAAGGACTATTCAGGATGAGTCGCTGGGTGGGGCTTTTACGCTGGCATCGCATGCAGAAGGAGAAGGAAGAGGATAAGAATGAGAAGACAGAGGGAGGAAATGACGGGAAAAAACCAACAGAGGCCAAACCCAAAATAAAGTGAGTGGAAATGAGGCCAGGACGGCTAACCTTTTTGATCTTAATCATAAATGTTTTCATGGGGGTTCTTAACATGCCTATTTCCCAGCATGAACACATTCAACGATATTATAGATCTGTTGGTCTATCAGTCTATGAATCTGCTCGTTCTGCTCATTCTGCCCCCCCCCCCCCCATCTCTCTCTCTCTCTCACAGCTGGAAGGATTGGGTTATTGACCCATCAAGTGAAGTTTATTTCACATGGCTACAGGTCATGGTCTTTCCTGTCCTTTACAACTGGGTGATCATCATATGCCGGTGAGACGATTCTTAAATAGGGATTACAGGGTCACAGAAATATTCTGAAACATGGGTGGTAAAAATGTCAGTGGGCTGTGCTAACACAGTCCGCTATGGAAACGTGGGTCGAGACCTGCTCCAATGCAGGATTAATTATCTGGTTGTCAAACAAGGTTTTGTACCAGGCGTGATGTCAAAGATTCTGTCATGGTTTGAAATTGCTTGCCATGGTTATAAATATGATAAAGTGGCAAGGAATCATCTAATTGTTTGCCTTGACCTTGCTGTTCAGGACTTGCTTCGATGCTATCGAGGAGAGTTATCTGGCACTTTGGCTCACCATTGATTACATATCAGACCTTCTCTATGTGGCAGATACTGTGATCAGGTTTCGTACGGGTAAGAACAATTATGCCGTGTTTCATATGTCATTGTTGCTTCAGAATTTAGCTACCTTCCCTCTAGTCCTTTATACAAAACAATATAAAACCATTGATCTGTACAAGTGATAGGTAATTCAGTAATTTGGGAAATATGTACAGGTGTTGATATGTAGTGTGTGTATAATACAGGCAAAAATTATTCACACTTTTGTTTTTTAAGCAAAAAGACTGACAAATTAATGGAAGAGCTGTATTTAAATTTAACATGGGTAAAATATTCCACTTTAATCCTCATTAATGTAATGTGCCTAGATAATACTTTCAAATAGCAAAATTATGTTTATAAAAAATACAGTGTCAAGAAGCAGTAGGCTACTTTGTGAACCCTACATTTGCAAGAATAACACCACTGACTTGTCTTCTAGAGTGGACTGCCCTCTTCAATTCAGACCACAAATTTCAGTAATATTGTGGCCAGTTAACAATTTCTTGGTTTATTTTGAAATATGATTGGGATCACTGAATAGCTGAAAGATCCTGTTTCAGTCAGGTTTGAGCTTCCTGGCAGGGGGAATCAGGTTTTTGGCAAAAATTTGTTGGTGCATGTTGGAGTTCATGATTTCACAATGAGCAGATGCAAAACCACGAACAGCGTCAAAGATCCGCCATATTTCCCCTTAGGTATGGCATCTTCCCTAAAATAAGCCTAATTTCTTTGTAATACCACTTCTTAAAAAAATTGAGTTTTATTTAAATATATAGGGATTAGAGCACGTGTGCGAGGGATTTCCAGTGTCACTCCTGAATAACAAGGCCCCAAAATGCCACTGGAAGAAAGGAGAAAAATCCCTAATCTGCCCCCGCCTCTTGTCATACTTCCCTTTCATGTTTCCTTGTGATGTACTTTGAAGGAATCAAGGAAAGGAAGCCAGGTAAAGAAACAAGGAAACATATTATTCCAACACAGATGTGGATTTTACGTGTGTTTAAATTTCGCAGCACAGTAGGAAGCCATACAACATCACAATTGCAATCCCCAAGACTGAGATTAATTTAAAAAGAAGCATGCTAATTCAGATTTGCTTTTGTTGGATATTTTATATAAAAACATAATTATCGGTCTGAATAATTGTGACACATCATTCTGGAAAAAATACTTGCTAAACTGAGCAATTCTATTAGTACAAGACAGTATAATTTTCCAATTTTTCAAGCTTACAATACAGCTAATTCCCTGTGTTATATAACTTCATACAGCCTTATTCGCTCATGTTAATCAAGGGTGTGAATATTTTTGGAGGGCCTTGCATAATTTTACTTGCCATATGCTATGAAAATTCAGGCGTGGTTAGATTGCAAAATCAGCCTTGGTCCTATCAGTCCCGAGTCTTCTGCAATGTCAGCTGGTATTTGTGGTTTCCTTTTAGTCAACAGCCAATTTAGGCCTTGGATAAAAGCTTTATGGGTTCTTTAGCCGATCAATACCATAAATGAAGCACTTAAGTGCTGAGACAAAACAAGAACCCGCAGCCACTGCGGCTCTCCGGGGCTGGAGACTTGACTCCGCTGCCTTGCAGGGTTCCTGGAGCAGGGCATCTTGGTGAAAGACCTGGCCCGCCTGAAGAAAAGTTACCTGCGCTCCTCGCGGTTCCGCTGGGACCTGGCCTCCCTCCTGCCGACGGACCTGCTGTACCTGCACTTTGGCATCCACTGCCCCCTGGTGCGCATCAACCGCTTCCTGCGCACGATGCGGCTCTCCGAGGCCTTCGACCGCATGGAGACGCGCACGTCCTACCCCAACACCTTCCGCATCTCCAAGCTCATGCTGTACATCTTCGTGCTCATCCACTGGAACGCCTGCCTGTACTTCGCGCTCTCCAAGTACATCGGCTTCGGGGCGGACCTCTGGGTGTACCCCAACATCTCCGACCCGGTCTTCGCCTCCGTGCGGCGCCAGTACTTCTACTGCTTCTGGTTCTCGGCGCAGATCTTCACCACGGTCGGGGACACGCCTCTGCCCGACCGGAAGGAGGAGTTCCTCTTCATGATCGCGGACCTGCTGATCGCCGTGCTGGCGTTCGCCTCCATCGTGGGCAACGTGGGCAACGTGATCACCAACCTGAGCGACCGCGACAAGTTCTTCTTCCCCAACCACGAGCTGGTCAAGGACTACCTGCGCAGCCACCGCATCAGCAAGGAGCTGCGGGGCCGCGTCAACAGCTGGTACCAGCACCTGCACATCAACAAGAAGATCACCCGGGAGAATGAGATCCTGCTGCAGCTGCCCGACACGCTGCGCACCGAGATCGCCGTCAGCGTGCACCTGCCCACCCTCTCCAAGGTCACCATTTTCCAGAACTGTGAGACCAGCCTGCTGGAGGAGCTGGTGCTGAAGCTCACGCCGCAGGTGAGGGGCGGGGCCGTGGGTGGGGTTTTTGCGGCAGGGCCAGTGAGCAGGACCAATGGGGGCAAGGCCAGTGGGCAGGACCAATGGAGGCAGGGCCAGTGGGGACTGGGCCAGTGGGTAGAACCAATGGGGGCAGGGCCAGTGGGCAGGCCCAGTGGGGACAGGGCCAGTGAGCTGGATCAATGGGGTCAGGGCGAGTGGGCAGGACCAATGGAGACAGAGTCAGTTAGCAGGACCAATGGAAGCAGGGCCAGTGGGGAGTGGGCCAGTGGGTAGGACCAATGCGGGCAGGGCCAGTGGGCAGGACCAGTGAGGACAGGGCCAGTGAGCAGGATCAATGGGGGGAGGGCCAGTGGGGGCAGGGCCAGTGGGCAGGGCCAATGGCAGCAGGGCCAGTGGGCAGGATCAATGGGGGCAGGGCCAGTGGGCAGGACCAATGGCCCAGACTCAGTGGCTGGAGTCATCATCTTTACTGCAAATCTGATGTCAACAAATGTGTGGTCCTGATCCCTTCATTGTAAAAAAGTTAAGTGTGTACAGGCAGTAACATAACTACCACAGATTTCAGCTCTCTGTACTGTAGGGGTACTGTCCTAGTACATATAGTGTAAGAAGTAACATTACTGCCTCTGCTCTATTTCTTCATCTAAGGCAAGTGTTTATTTCTGGTAGCATAGCTTGTACACAAGAAGTGCTGCATGTATACAGTCCTAAGTAGTATACGCTCAGCAAGAAACAGGTCTCTGTACTGCAGATGATAAACAGGAAGTAACAGCTTCCTGTATACAGGTGTACAGCCCAGGGGAGTACGTATGCAGGAAGGGGGACGTGGGGCATGAGATGTACATCATCAGAGAAGGAAAACTGGCTGTGGTAGCTGATGATGGAGTCACTCAGTTTGCTGTCCTTGGGGAGGGAACCTTCTTTGGTGAGATAAGCATTCTCAACATCAAAGGTAAAAAGAAAATCACTATTATTTATTTATTTATTTATTGACAGTTTTTCAGAGTGCATCGTTCAAAAACAATAACCCTTCACAAAAAGCTACATTTTAAAAAACAACCCTTCATTTTTTTGTGAAAGAGGAGCTTGGGGAAGGCTTTAAATATCAGCTTTGTAAACTGCAACAAGGAATCATTCTGAGTGTGTAATAATTGGTGCTTTGTACACACACTTTAAAAGATTAGAGAGTTTGTCCATTTACCTTGCATTTAATTAGTCGCAGTGGTGGAAGTTGCTTATTTGGCCCAGATTCAATTTTGTTCTTCACTGTGACTCACAAATAAATGCAAGTGTTCATTTAAAATGTATTTTTAAACAGGTTTGAGCAGTAAAGCATTCACCAGAACTGAACTTTCCTCACTGTGTGTGGGAAAAAAAAGCAAATACTTGCATTTATTTGAAAGTAAAATTCAAAGACAAAAAGTAATAGATTTCAGGCCTTTTTGGTATTTTCTAGATGAAACACCTCTTCTAAAATCTCCCTTAGGATAATAATGCAGGGTTTATTCCTGTGGGTTTATTCCACTTTACTATGTGCAGCTGGGAGCCTTTAGGATTTCATGGTTATACATCCTATTAAATGGCACCTGTTTGCTCCTCTTTTTGAACGAAACGCAGGGAACAAGTCGGGCAACCGGCGCACGGCCAACATCCGCAGCATCGGGCACTCTGACCTCTTCAGCCTGTCCAAGGAGGACCTGACGGACGTGCTGTCCGAGTTCCCGGCGGCCAAGCGGCTCCTGGAGGAGAAGGGCCGGCAGATCCTCACCAAGATGGGCATGCTGGAGGAGACGGCCGTGGTGGACGGGCCCGAGGAAGAGAAGAAGATGAAGAGGAAGGTGGACGTGTTGGAGAACAACCTCAACGCCCTGCACACCAAGCTGGCCCGGCTGATGGCCGAGCTGGAGTCCAGCGCCCATAAGATGCAGAGGAGGGTGGATCTGCTGGAGAAGGAGGCGGAGGTGTGGGAGTCCCCAGAGGACGGGGGGGAGGGAGGGGCGGCGGGAGCTGACGGGCAGAACGAGGCGGGAACGGCAGAGGACAGGAATTGAGGAGGAAAGGGGGTAGGGATGGAGGTGCCGGAGGGAAGAGAAAGGGAGCAGAGTGGGAACGAAGGAGAGGAGAAAGGAGTAGGAAAGGGTGAGAAGGGAGGCAGAGGGTTAGATGGAAGTTCGTCTCGGCAGGGTGGGGCTTCTCGGGAGGGGCCGAGCAGGGAACCAGGAAGGGATGAGGAAAGCAAAGGAGAGGCTGGGGGGAGCAATGGGCAGAAAGGAGAGGAAGAAAGAGGGGATGCAATGAGAAAGGAAGAGAAGACTAGCAAGAAAGAGGAAGACCCAAAAAACAAACATACACGGGACAAGGGAAAGCAAAAATGATAGAGAATAGAGAAGGAAAATGTCCACAGGTGGGCAAACTGCATAGCAAGAATGTGGGATGAAATGCAAGAAAAAAGGGAGATGATGGAGACATGGGGACAAGACAGGCATATTTAGAGAAACTGGAGCAAAGAGAAAGAAAAATATAAAGAACAGGAGAAACAGAGAGAGGCCAAGTGCTGAACACCAAATAGGATAAGAAAAGGATTAAAGGTGGATTTAATAGTTTTGTGTCATTTTACATATGAAACATATTAATAAAGTACAAAAATAAGAGGTCAAGTGGTTAATGTTGATTACATTTAGATTACATTTTGACAAGCAGTAAATCTCGTGAGGATGAACTTCACTGTCTATTCTCATAGTTTACCATTAGATGGCAGCAGATACGAACATAAGCTGTGAAATAATTTCACGGGCTAAAATGTGTTTTGCTTGTCAGATATTTATGATGTGTCCATTAATGATGATGTCATTAATATGAGTTATGCAGGCCGAATGTAATCAGGCCAGTGTAATGAAGGCCATAACAGATGGCTGGTTATGTACACAGGACACTATTTGGATGATCTGGACACTTGACTGAAGTTAATACATTTGGAAAAACAAAAGATATTCCAGCTGAACTTTGTGGTTTGCATCAACTTAATGACTGTTCCAATCTAGCAGGTTGATTGCTTCTGAGATTATGGTGGCTACATTTTCACACTGACAAGAATACTCTCTGTAATATTTTTGCAAATTGTAAATCATATTGGTTATGGGTGGAAGTAAACAACGAACACAGTTTCATATTTGTGTGCCTCTTTATGTAAAAGGTGTAAAGACAAGCAGGGGATTGGGGGTTGAGTAAGCTTTTACTCCAACATCACGGGTTTGCGCATGGTGTACAGTGTTTGACAGGGATGTTATCTTCCGTGACACGTCAGATTAAAACACAGAACAAACTGTGTCGTGATTAATATTACAAAAAACATCCTCAGTTAGATATCAGTTGTCTAGTTGTAATAAACAATAAGGTTTAATTAGAGTGAACATGCTGAGCTAGTCTTGTTGTAGTGGTGACCTAGATTGTTGATGAGAAATCAACCACAATGTGGGTTTATGCCAGTTTACTTCAAATGGAAACAAAAATGAACAACTAAAAATGCTCATTTCACCGCAGGTGAGAGTGGAAAAAAAACTGATATATGTAAGAATGCTCGGCTGCCTATTACAGAATTTACCTTTTAAGAATGAAAGAAGGAAAAAGGTCCTTTCAGTGCTCAGGTTTGTTCCTGTTGGTCTACCCCTACATTTAGCGCCTTCTTACAGAATGGAAGGTGCTTGAAGGTTACCAGTTGTATTTAGTCACACAGGTCCAGTTAAATTCAGTGAGTGATATGCCTGAATTCTCATCTACACTAACTGCCCTGTCAAACTCTGTATTCCTGTGGTCTGGTAAGGGAGAAATAGTCACTGGATCTTCGCAAAATGCACTACAATTATTACAACAATGACACAGCAAAGGCGCAACTGGCCATTCCAACTTAAGTGAAAAACCTCCTAAAATGCATGGTAAAAAATATTGGTAATATTATAGCGATTTATTATACAAGTCTATTTTCATTACCGATATTATCATTAGAAATGTGCTGACAAGTCTACAACGTATCAGGAAAGATGTTGGAAATTTTAGCATTTAAAGGTCATACGTGTATGCTTGTAATATATAATAATACAAAAATATATCATTTGGATTCATTTAAACCTAAAAACGGTGCACATTTCTTTGGAAAACTGATATACAAATGGTATCGCTTTAGTCTACAGCTATGTTCTATGAGATCAACCCTTAAGGATCAAGGCCTCATTGTTGTTTGCAAACCACTTATTACCCCAGTAATTTTTTTGCAAACAGTTATGTTTCCTGGGAAATAAAAGAGCAATAAAGTTAGTGATTGCTCAGTGGAGCCAAACTTTGTTAATGAATGCCTCCCGCAACCAGGGTTAGGCATGCAAAAAGGAACCATTAATGACCATTATCGTAATGTTATATGAAGTACTTCCTGTCCTTAATGTCAGTGTTACTGCACCAATGACCACTGTGTTGAAACAAAAACGAAGCGGTAACACACTTATCTATGTTAAATATCGATGTGGAAAGCATGGCCTAAGCAATATTGCAAACCTGAACTCCCCTGCGCACCCAACACAAAATGTGCTTTGATGGTAGATAATGCTCCTCCAGGCTAGAGGCACATCTACACCTGTGCTGGATGCCCTTACGTGCTGAACACCACAAGGAACGTGCAGCAGAACTGAACAGGTCAATTCAACATAAGTCTGACCACGCCACCCAACAGCTAACAGAATCTTCTTCACTGTGCTGTCCTGGAATAGTCTGGTTTGTTTTGTTCCCATGGAAACACTACACTAGCCACCCTGGTTCTCGTTCTATGAAGACAGTGGAAACGAGAACTGTTATTTCACTGGCCCTGATGCACTTCATGTTGGCCCTGAGAGATAATTAAGAGTAAGAACCTTTTTTGTAAAATTCTTTTGCAAAATGAATTCAACCAAATGACAGGCAATTGGCATAAGAACTGGCCTGGCAGTATTCTTTGTGTGTAGTCTCAGTTTAGATACCTTTATTTTGAACATTGTGATACACACACACACAAAACAATAATATGCTTCAATGTAATTCAATCATGAATTAAATTTATGCATACTTTAAGAAATGCCACCATACAATGAAAAGTGTTAAATTTAAATCTATAAAGTTAAAATGAGACAACACATATTCAGAGTCTCCAATCTACTGACAACCAGATTTAACACCAGAGATTTCACTGTGGTGTTTGTTTGATCCATCCATTCTGCAAAAATTCTTGGTTTAGCCTATTGAGGAAGCTTTAAAAAATTCATGAAAACCGTGGTCCCCACTCCCCACTGCTGATCAGTAGCTCTAGTCACACAGTAACCTGTGAGAGGAGGGGGAGCATGGAGCACATGAACTTCCAATCTCCACTTGCCTGGAACTAACTGCCATAACACTGTTCCACAGTGGGACTATGACGTTGATGTGTGAAAACACATACATAGCCGGCTTTTGTTTTTCTTGGCTTGTACATTGTGATCTTGTACATCCGGTTTGATGGGTAAATGCAAATTTAGCTATTTAATTTCACAACTCTGGCAGGGAGAATAACAAGCAACGGTTAACACCATGTTACATGGAATGTAGGGACTTTTAGCAGGAAAAGATTTTTGAAAAATAGTTAATTCAAGCAGCAGTCCCCAGAGTTGTGGGAGAGGTTAAGGTGGGTAAAAATGACAAACTAAACACCCGGTAAATAATAACTTTGCATTAACATTAATACCAGTCAAATTTAACACTTAATATTATGCAGTGTAATACATGTACTGTGGACATGCAGTTGTTTTTATTTCTTTAAATATTCTAATTCCACATTTGAACACCTTTGTAAAAAGGTGACCTCTAAAAAAGTAATGGGTCACAGAAATGACATTTGTCAGCTAAGTGTGCAGTGGTCTGAGTACCACTTCATATGTTCATAACGGTGAAATATGTTTAACGACAGTCCGCACATTAAGATGTTCTGTTTTTTCTTTGTTTTTTTCATAATAAAAAATCACTGATAAGTATTTTTGACCCCATTTTGGACCATAAAACTATCTAAACTATCTAGTAGTCTAAACACTGAGCATTTTACTCAGCATGCACCATTATATTTCTGTTAAAATAAATTTAAAATTTGAGTATAGATCGTCGGGGCTCACAAAAAGAATTAGGACCCAGGAGATCAACGCAGAGGCAAGTTAAAAAATAAAAAATAATTTTTTTTTTTTTAAGTCTTTACTGAAGTCATCAAAAAAAGACAGCAACAGGAGGTAATATACCAGTAATACAGACACAGGGGACTAGCACCTAGGACTAACATGAAAGAATACGAAGACCATGCACTAAAATTCCATACAAGGGCAAAAAGCAGTAATTTCATTTTTGGTTTCTTAGCATTTTTTGCAACATTAAAGACATCCTTTATGATGTGGTATGATATGTCTCCACTGTAGTTTTCTGGATAAAATGGAGGTTCAATTTACAGTTACTACAAAAAGCCTTAGGGAAGCCAAAGCAAAACACCGTGCTCAAGTGCATAAACTAGCCTACTCAGCCTTTGTTTCACAGTGCTTTCACGTTAAGTTACTGTTTTGTTGCACTTCAAAGTTACTGTATGTTGCATTGGTATCTACTGTTAATGGTGAAGCACAGTCTGACTCAAAACCATCTCTAGCTAATAAATAAAGTAAAAAAAAAAAAAAAACTCAAAGCAATCATGTGATTTTACAAGAAAACATTTGCTGGTGTTTTTGTGTTATAGTATATTTCCTTGTATTGGCATTATATCATTAGAGCGAGAAACCTTTACAAGTTAGGGGATAGAAAAATAATTACCGTTTTATTTTGTTAGAATATAAACATCACTAGGTTCTTATGAAGGTTGATAATGCACAGTGATATCAAAAAACAACAGAAATAATTTGATTTAAAAAGATACTAGGAATATCACAAGAATACCATAGAATAATAAAAATGTGCAGTTTCATCTTATATCATTATCAGAATATGGATTTTTAAAATCATAATTATCATTATATCGCTTTGAATTGTGATCAGTGACTTAAGTAAAATATAAAAGGGCAGTTACTGCTTTTTGCTTTGGTATGACCTAATATTTTTTGTGTACCATGCAATGGCAAAATACAATAACTTTCAAATAAGGGTCAAAGGTCAACTCAGACGTAAAAATAAATATGTAGAAAATTAAGCTTATGGAAAGCCAACAAACTGGCCCCTCTCCATAGACCTGCCTACAACTCATTTGGCTGGACAAGAAGAAAATTGTAAAGCTATTTTTCTCAGTTTTACACTTCGGAAGTTACTGTCTTTTGCCTTCGCAAGGCTGAAAACCAGGAACTTACATACACCATGAGACACATGCAGACAATCATTGAAAACAAGCAGACAAGTGCAGACTGGGGAAAACCAATAATCCTATTACCAAGAAAATTAACAGGCAGGAGACACTAAACATGGAATACACAAAAACAGGTAAACTAAAACTGGGAAGCAGGCGGCAACTAGTGGCTGGAGAAGTGACAGGAACCCCCCTCCAAGGACTGGTCCTCAACTGGGACACTGTTGGTGAAAGTTGCAGATGAGGTGGGGGTCCAGGATATCCCGGGCAGGAACCCAGGACCGTTCATCTGGCCCGTAACCTTCCCATTTGACCAGGTACTAAATGGTCCGTCTCACAATGATGAGGATGCGGTGGACCAAGTAATCTGAGCAGGTGGGGGCTGTTGTATGGGTCAGCTAAGTGGCTGGACACCACCGGCTTGAGGCAGGACACGTGGAAAGCAGGGTGGACCCGCATGGACCGCGGCGGGGGGGGTTTGTAGGTGACCAGACCGGATTGATATGCTGCAGGATTTTGAAGGGATCGACGAACCTGTAGGCCAACTTCCAGGACTCCACCTTGAGGGGAAGATCACAGGCCGACAGCCGTACCTTCTGCACCGGACAGTAGAGTGTAACAGGGTGACGCTGATGGTTGGCCTGGTGCTGGTGTCTGGCTAAAGCCCCGCTGGAGAGCCACTCAGACATGTCTCCAAGTCTGGTGACAGTGGCGGATGAAGGTTCAGGCAGAGGACACCCCAACTTCTTCCTCCAGCTCAGGAAATAGGGGGGAACCCAAACTGCAAAAGCCTTGTGGATGAGCACTGAAGGGTATAATTAGTATATTTGGCCAAGGCGGCTAGCTTACTCCACAATGATGGGTTGCACTGACGTGACACCTCAGGATGGTCTCCACGTCCTAGCTGATGCACACTGGACTGAGGATGGAACCCAGAGAACAGTGTGGTGGAGGCACCTACAAGAGCATAAAGCACTCCAGAACTTGTAGAACTGAGGGAAACCCTCAGTTGCAAGGAAACCCATGGATGTCTGAGCAGGGGAACCTCAGGCGAGTCCACCAGGTGTAAGTGAATTGTCTCTGTATGGGAATCGCAAATCCTGAGCAGGAGGGGAGAGGGGAGCCACTTTACCTGGCCCAAGCCTAGGGGTCTCAGAGACCTACTACAGACAGGGGTTGAGGCAAGTTAAATCAGTAGCACTTTCCACCTAAGGGCCAGTGAGTAGTCTAAAATTTCCCAAAGAACCAGAGTCAAAGAAAGCTTACAGGTTACATCTGGTGGTGGCCCAGTGGAGGCTCACAGGCAATAAGGTGCAGGAAACAGAGGTCAGGAAAGTTGAGTTGACTTGAGCTGGCAGGTATGTGCACAAGGATTTGCGTGTTATGCATTCAAACGATAAAGCGCTTCTCGTCACATTAATACTACTAATTAAATAAACTGGCAGTGAACTGCATCAGAGAAATAAGCTTTTTCACAAAGCACTGCACAAAAAACCGCCACCCCATGCGGTCTGCACCCCCCGCACCCCCATAGTGACGCCTCTGAGGAAAACCACCGTTGAGATTGAAATCTCTTTTGTGAGGGGGACCAAACACAAAGTTACACAAGACAGTCAACCATCGAGTTACAAACATCAATTGGGGAATGAGACAACAGTAATTAAAAAGCAATGCAGAGTTTAAACGCAGGAGAGTATTTCAGTCACAAATTATATGAATTCCATGCTTAAAGTCAGCAGTTGAAAGTAATTGGTCAAGTTTTTGATTTTTTTTGAAGGTTGCTCCAACTGTAATGTGCAAAACATCTGAAACCCAACTTGTCACATTCAGTAAAGGGATGAGAGACTTTGAAGAGTATCACATCAGTAGAGTGGAGGTGATAACTATGTGTATTTTTAATAAGCAGACAGCTGAGGTATGAAGGAAATTTATTTGTTTTATAAATGAATATATACAGTACCAGTGGATCAATCTACTCAGATGTAATGAAGTCAACCCAGACGATTTATATAGCAGACAATGACGGGTTAATGATATAGCACCTGAAATGAACACCTGAAATCAACCGCAAAGCACTATGGTAAACTGTGTACAAGGCATGTAAAGTACAGGAGGAAGCATGCAGGTAAAGTATGCCTCCATAGTCAAGAACAGGTTAAAAAAGTAGCTAAAATCAGTTTATCAGTTTTTTCTTGATTTTTATAACTAAAACAACATTTATTCCTGAAATAGAAGCCTTATCTGTTCACTTTCAAAACACGTTAAAACATATTGCCTGGTGTATAATCAGGGACAAAATAACACAACGTTATTTGTTTTCAACACGTTTAAAGTGTGCTTATTAAATGTACATTTTAAAAGGCTTCTCACAGCTTGGAATATCAAAGCTCAAAATGCAAACGCAATGCCATTAACAAGCATTTTCTATTTTACTGAAAAACACCATGATTTTATTTTATAATGGCCTAGAAACAAAAAAACACAAACCATTGATATAATAGAAAATGCTTGTAATAGCATTGCATTTGTAATCTGAGCTTGTTTACCAGTCACAAAGTTAATCCCTCTAAATGCAAATATGTGGTTTGACGTCAAATGACCAAAACTTTAGCTTACTTTGCGTAGACTATACAAAAATCTTGCTTTAGGGGGGAGACGTTTGGAAAAATCCAAAAAGCAAGTCCAGCTCCATCCAAACCACTTCATGTTCAAGGAGGTTACTGAGTCTGACCACAAGGTGACCCAAGCATGCCTGTGGCACTATATCAAGGATCAGTGGTCAAGGATAATATCTTCCAGAACATTAATTTTTGAATATGCGTAACACTAACGCTGTTAGGAAGTGGCTATATGTTAGGCAAGCCCTATAAAAGCTGCCTTCTTCCAAGACAGATGCATCCGTGATCTCCCTGTTTTTCAAGAAAGGACGAGAAGTTACTGGGATATAGTTGTGAGTGAGTCAGATGTATATTTCTATTACAAAATGTTTTCATGGTCAAGCCAACTATGTATTATCACACTGGACGACCATAAATATTTAGAAGAGAACTCTTATATATAATCAAACACCATTTGAATGTGATTGTCATTATTATTCGTAAATTCTCACAGAGCAAACCTGATATTAGGATTAGTTCAATTAATATTTACGAATATGATATTTCGTTTCCTACATACATTATTAAGATTGAAGAAAAAAAACTGAAATGTTGTGCTGAAGTCTATTTTTCCGTGTGCTGATTAGTACACAATGTTTGTTTTCCATTTCCCCACAGTCGCCAAAAGAAGTTGCTACCTAACATTTCTCCATCTCTCCTGATGCCACCATGTCTGCCCTGCCAGCCGGGCCCGGTAAGGGGGATTGTGAAAAGGGAGAGAGGAAGAAAAGCAGCGGTGGTCGTAGCGGGTACGACACGTACGTGCTGCCGTGCGTGGCCGAGTTTTTCGGGACTGGCCTCTTCGTATTCACCGGCTGCGCTTCGCTGATCGAAAACTCTCCGGGAACTGGCAGGCTTCAACCGGCCGTCGCGCATGGATTTGCGCTTGCTATTTCTGTGGCCATTACGGCAGGAGTGAGGTACTGTATATGGCGCAGCAGTTCTTGACAGTAACTAACAGTAGTGCCCTTTCATGTTAACGGACCGTTGTGAGTTCAGAGCTTTACGTGTGAAAACCAACAAAAAAAATCTCACCAATTTAATAGTTATCTTGGCTCAGCTCTTGTTTGAAGTGGGATTTCTGTGGTCGCTACAGTGAGTTACGCCAGTGTTTCTCAGGCCTAGGTGCAACACCGTGTCTAAGCCCGTGGTATGCAACCCCGTTACTGGAGGTCTGCCTTCCCGTAGATTTTTATCAATAGTCTATGTTTGCGCACTTGACTCTGCTAATTAGCAGCTCAATGAGATCTCTAACTGTTGAATGATGGTGTGGCTTAGTTAGGGTTAGAGTGAAAACCAACAGGGATGGTTGATCTCCAGGAACAGGGTTGGTTACCACCTGGCCAAAGCTGTGTGCTCAGGATCCGTGTACTTTTTGGCCACTCGTTTTCTTTTTCAGTGACAGGAATTACGTTACAGTGCACTTTTATAATTATGTAATGGTGTACTTTCATTCCTAAAAAATATTTAATTCATTATTTGCATGCAACGTCAGTGTCTGTGCATTGCAACTACAGCAATGGACTGTAAACATTTGTCCTAACTGCTACAGCTGACATGGGCACAGTCAGAGATGATGAACTAACCATCTCTGGTACCGTTTAGGCCACTAATCCATGCCCACAGATTTCCACATCAATTTGACCCCTGGGATGCTCCTTTCTCCCGTGAGAAAATGGAAATAAGAACATGACACCATGAACTTAAAATTTCAGTTTCTGTAATTTTATGTTTAAAATTGGTCACCAACATGAATAACCATTTGATTCAAATTTTGCAATATCTGTTTTTAAAACGAATATCAAATAACCATTCATTTCTTGTTTTCTTATTTCTGTTCATGAAACAGAAAAAGATTGGCCAAAAGTAGCCTACACGGATCGCTCAGTTAAGCAGGTAATTATTCTATTAGTTGGACAGAAAGCTTTTCTGAACTGCCTATTAATTGTTGATTAGGCCACTCTCAGCGGAGACAGATTGCCCAAGCTTGATAAAGATACAGACATGAACGATGAATTATGTATTTATCTTTATTTAACAAAACATCTTCTGAATGAAGAGTTAAGTTGAGAAGAATATATATACAGATGGTGTGGTCCTGGATCAAATTCAGGAAAACACTGAAATAGCCTACAAATGTTTGAGGAAGTATGTAAGCCAAAACTTTAAAATTTGAAATTTAACTTTAGTAGTTTGACGAAAACCCATTTCACATTACAATTTGTACTTCACTGACTTCATTAAATACATTTTGTTTGTGGCATCAGATAACTGACACTGAGCATTATGTCCATAAAACAGTAATAATATACAATAAACAATGCTGTGGACCAATATAGCTACATATTTTGTTCTAATTAAACATAAGTGTTACCGAGACTTCTAGTGATGATGTACATGGATATAAAACATCACACATGCTTAAATTCAGGACTCAAGGTTAAGTAGAAGGTGTGATAGCATTCAGCTTGGGAAGTGCTGTGACACACAAAGAACAATTAAATGAAGGACAAGAGCTCATGCCATAATTTCCATCACCGCTGTCACCGTTTGTTTTGTTTTTGTTTTTGTTATTTTGTTTTTTTGTTTTTTTGCTGTAAATACCTATGTAAGCAGCACAGATGATTCAGTGGCCAAAATGAATTTTGCCGAATCAGCTGATGAAACGCTCTTTCACATTCACGCAGGTGACTTAAATACCGGGCGCCTGGCCGTCCTTGTTGTATTGGTTCTATCTCAGCCTCACCTTGTTTGCTATATTGGTTCTGTTTGGTCTAGTGGTGGACACATGAACCCTGCGGTGTCGCTGGGAGCAGCCTTGTGTGGAGGTCTGAATGTCTTCCTGCTTATTCCCTTTTGGGCGGCGCAGTTCTGCGGAGGGCTGGTCGGGGCTGGCTTAGCACGGGTGAGTGGACCCGTGTTCTCATCCAGATCGCAGCTGTGACTCTCAAGAATAGAAAAATAAAAGACACACACTCGCTTATTGCTCCAAAAAACGAACAGCGGTGTTTATTTTTCCATGCGAGATGCGAACGTTCCATCTGCATAGGTCTTCATCTGAGATCTTCATCCTGTGCCTCTTTCCATAATGTGCTTCACAGACAGTCACGGCTGATTGTACTTCTCAAATCCATTTTGGCTCTCTCACTCTCTTACAGACCCTGTCTCTCCCACCCTCTCTTTCTCTCCTCTGTTTCCCATTACACTTACAGTATGTGCGAATCCCAGACATGAACAGTGCAAAAAGCCCTGTTTTGATGAAGAGACAGGCATGTTCATAACAGCAGATAGGGAAAGTTTATTCACTACCAGCTGTAGGAATAAATGTGTGATACAAAGTTTTTATGAAGGATCAACCGTTAAGCCCCAAGCACTTAGAATGGCTATTTCTGCAAGTTTTACATTAATCTTAACGGTGCAGTATGCAAGTTTGGAGAAACGAGCAATGGTTTTAAAAAAAACCTCAGACTAAAAGGCGTTCTTCTTCTCCATAACAAAAATGACATTCTCTCACTCTGTCCACATGCAGGCGGTGTCATCGGACGCACGCTTCATCAACGCGTCGGGCGGAGCCTTCACCTCCATCAAGACCGACGAGCAGGTGGCCGGCGCCCTGGTGGCCGAGATCGTCATGACGTTCTACCTGGTGCTCACCGTGTGCATGAGCGCCATCAACAAGCAGAGCAAGACGCCCCTCGCCCCCTTCTGCATCGGGCTCACGCTCACCGTCGCCATTCTGGGAGGGTAACTACGCATGTTCTATGAGTTTGTCTGTCTGTATCGCACATTCTTGATCCTTTCAGAAATGTGCTTATGAAGCTACATCAAACAGTGTTAAATAGTAAATCGTGGGGTTACGACGAGTGGCATAATCAGATATATCAACATTTTAATGAAAGATTAAACAAACTCATGCTGCATAATCCCATTTCGAGCATTTTGCCCACATACATCCATACACATCCACCAAGAAGAAACAGATGTTTAAAATGTGTTGAGACAGCCTTTGTCCGTATAGTGTAATGTAATATTCATGAGAAAACCGGAGGCTAAATCAGTAGTAGTACCAGGACTGCAGCGTATTTGTGTCTCTGACTTCAGTCTTTTCTCGTTGGTGTCAGGGGTGGGGTGTCGGGTGCCTGTCTGAACCCAGCCAGAGCCTTGGGCCCGGCGGTGGTGGCTAACTACTGGCCCTATCACTGGGTGTACTGGGTTGGGCCTCTCATTGCTGCAGTGATCGTAGGAGTGGTCCTCAGGTACTATTATACTAATAAAATCAACATCATAGTGTCATGTTATCAAGAAATGAATGATGTTGTTTTCATTTATCATACTGTTTCTTTTATTTTTAATATATATATAATAATGCAATATTACAATTATGAGTATTATAATTAAATATTATTTATATGTTATTAGTTGTGTGTATTAGAAAAACACACAATAGAGAATGACAGTGTTTTCCTCATCGTCAACCTCTCTTTTATCTTCTTCAAAGGCTTCTTCTCGGTGACCCAGGGATACGACTTGTCATGAAGACGGAAACTTTTGCATGAAATCTTCAACTTTTCAACTTCTTTTTTTTCATTCCCACTGCCACATACACACACACAAACACACACGCACATGCACACGCGCACACACACACACAAGCCAAGTCACACCACCGAGATGTGAGGGAGACATCACATGTGCACTGCTGAGATGTTTTATCTGCCAGCAAGCATGACTGTGTGAGCTGTGGCAGACCCAGGCAGTTTGAAAGTATTGCTGCAGTACGCAGTCTGACGAAGGGCCAGTCTGACTGGGCTCTACTCTAAAGGAAACACACAGGGCCTTACAGTGTCACGGCTCGGGCTCCTGACCACTAAATGCCGTGTTTTAGTTCTTACCTTGTTCCTTTCATTTCTCTGTGTTTGGTGTCTCGTGTCTGTTAATCATTTGTTGTTATTGGATAATTGATTCTTCACATTTCGCTGGTCTGCTCGTTTCCAGTGATTGTCTGCATGTGTCTCACTGTGTATTTAAGTTCCTGGTTTTCTTCAGTTCATGTTTTACTGGTATTCTACTGGTATTCTACCTCCTTTAGCCTTATTTCTGTTTTGTGTTTCTTTGCTGTTTAAAGACTTCAGTAGGCTTATTAGTCTGCCTCCGCATTGATTTCTATGCTTGGGTCCGAATACTTTTTGTGAGCCCTGACATACAGTGGATGGCACATCATCTCGTAGCACTAAGCAATAGAAATGTTCATTTGCATTTAATAATGGATGAATTGTGTATGTTATTTAACAATTAAATTGCACCATATTATTCATCATATTGAGTAGATTTAGAAAATCATACAAAATATGTAAACAGTGTTTGCTTGCATGCCAGGCTATTGAAGGGATGACACTGGCTTTGCCACCATATCTGTTCCAGCTGCTATGTGCGTTTTTTTTTTTGTTTTTTGTTTTTTTTTGTGGACAATTGTCTGTGAACAAACTGAGGAACATGTAAACCATTATGTAAGAAGGCTAGAGAGAAAAATGTTTGGGGGGAGGAACCAATGGTATGATATTAATTCAATCAACTCAGTGCCAGACCAACAACACAGAGGCAGAACCTGCCTAAAAAACCTTGCTTTCAACCTCTTCAGATAAAACTCACCTGCCTGTATCAGCCTCAATCTAAATTTCACTGTGGGATTTCATTTTCACAAATAGATATTGTATAATATTAATGCTATTTTTCGTATTTACAGAGGTATGCTGAGATACAAAGAGAGCTGGATATTGGTATGAATAAATGTATGGATATATTTTGGTATCTGATTAAAAATTGTAAATAACTATGTGAGAGGATCACAACTTGGATTATTTCTGGGGACCTGTCTAAAGGGATACATGTACATATGATGGCTGTTTGTTAGCATTTGTTTCTGGAACATATAATTGTTTTTGGTTATCATTATTAATTACTGTGTTTTAATAATTTTATTTTAATAGTCCTACATGAATTTGAGACAGAAGTACCAATTCAGACTGCAATTAACACTTAATAAATGGTTTGTTACACACTGCAAGACGTATATGGAAAATTATTTGTGAAGTTCAAATACATCTATTAATTCACAAATATATCATGGGGACAAACCTCTATTGTTTGTTAGTGGGACTGAGTTATTTAAATGACCGGCACAATGGAGCAGATAGCTAAGTGTTGATCTTTATCATCTGCATGTTTCTTTGTGGTGTACATATGCTTGCATGCTCATGTGTGATGTACACAAGTCATCACCTGCCACAGCATCCAGGTATTTGCATGCCATTCACAAACACAGGTCTTCCATTACTAATATTCGACAATCACATTTTTTTTACATTACTTTGTTATCCTTGGTTATAAACCCTGTTCAAGGCAGAACTGCAGCTCCAGCTGAACCTTTATGCAAAACTGGAATTGTGTGTACTGTGTAAATTATAGTAACATAATATGTATGTGCAGTTTGTGATCCATATTATAAAGGACAAGCCTTTACCTGCCAACAAACACTGTTTGCTGCTGTCATAACCTTTTTAATCAGTCAATACAATAAAATCAACAAGCTTCTTCAATAGTACCTTTATAAGACTGGCTTATGGGTCACAGTATGCACAGTATGACTTTCCTCTTCAGAATGTATTTTAATTCCTAATACAGGAATTTTAATTCCTTGTTATCACAGTGCTGTCCCCTTCCCCCCCATTTCTAATATCAATTGACTTCTCAATTCTCCCTTTACCCAATAGGATCATTTAGTTGCCAGTGTGCGGGGGGCCAGTGAAAATCGGTGATAGAAACAACGATGGAAATTCTCTCTCACTCACTCACTCATTCACTCTCTCTCTCTCTCTCTCTCTCTCTATATATATATATATATATATATATATATAGGCTGATATACAGTAGGGACATATTCCTAGCAATGTATGTCAAGAAAAATCAATGAAAAAGAGTACAGAAATAAACACTGCCTAAGTCAATCTTGACTACAGCAATAATAACCTTTACAGCGCTGTTAGTTAAGCTGTGGTATAGTAAACAATATATTTCCATCTTAAACACATCCAGTCGGCCTATTCCTAATAATAAACAGTAATAACATTACTTAATAAATAATTTGACAGTGTCTCCCAAGTTCAAATTCAAACCTCTATCTTCCACCCATTCCTTCTCTCTTACTTTCTCCCCTCTGTGCATAATTTTTGTATCCTGTTAAAAGTATTCATTGGGAACTTTAGATCACACAGATAACCTATATCTGCCCCCCTCCCAAACACACACACTACATTTTGACAGATCATTCCAAATGTAGTGTGGCCTCGTTGTAAATGACACACATCCGTAAGACACATCCTGTTTACCGCCGCTGCTGTTCGCTTCGCCATCCAACTGTCCGGCCGCCTCGAACAGACCCAAAATTAGATAAATGTGCAGCTACCCTGTTCCACCTGACAGAGAGTAATGACACCAATAGCTACTGTAAAAACCAATAATGTGATCTGTGCAAAGGGGATGTTGCATATTTCACCGCCACACAAGCCTGTATGTAATATATTTACCCAATGTCATCACAAACAGGCAACAGCGTTTCTTTAGATCCTATCAGTATCAGGTTTGTATCACAGAATGAGGCCATCTGCTCTGTCCTTTTTGACTACACGAAAGACAAAGAGGACTTCATCATGAAACTTTTTTGAAACTATAAATCTGAAAGGCTCAAATCATTCATTAGTACAGTGCCGATTTGCACTGTGCTTGTTTGTGCATGCCTGCGCTTGTGTGTGCGCATGCACGTGTGTGGGTGTAGGTTCTGATCAGTGCATGTCTGGACACTTAGGTATGTGGGGGTCTTTGCTTATTTTGTTGATCTTTAATGAGCTGGCAATGACATCGGACCTTTTCATCTGTTTCTAATTAAAATGACTGCAAAAACACAGATATTGCTGAAGAACATTATTACAAATGGGCAATGATGTTTATTTACATCAGAGCTAAACTCCTAAATAGTGTTGCCGTTTGGATCCATTTCACAGTGGGAACGGCCCGGTTCTGCCACTAGATTCGATTAATTCCTCTGCCGTCACTCATCATTCGATATAGCCAATAACATCAATTTACGCCGTATAATATTATAGAAACAATAGCAGAAACAAAATGAGTTGGAACACCAAGACGAGAACAGATGGCACATAATTGCCTCGTGGAGGAAGCCAGGGAGTCAATTTTTACTGCTCTCGAGGGAAAGACTATTTCAAAAAGTGCAGGTGCATTTGTTTTGATCGGGAAAAGCCTGAAGGAACCGTATGAAGAAGAAGAAGAAGGAGCTCGTCACGCGCACATTAGAGAAGAATTTCACAAAAGCACGATTACTTTATTAGCGAGACCTGGATGCACTTGTACAGTTTCATTACGCCAAATGAAATAAACAAGGCGAACGGCAGACCCACAGCGAGGGCATGAAAGTGATTGTCGATAGATGAGGTACTGGATTGGGCATGAGTGAAGGCTAACATATTCAAATATCTGTCTCATCTGTAAGCAAACGGGGCCAGCACAGTGTACGGTCCAAATGCAATATCCTTTCTGTTGCAAGCGTGGCGAAATTAATTATAGTGGCAAAGTATCAGATCCCAAGAAATACATTCTGAAAAAATAACGATATAAACAGACTTCACACTCCTGTGATTTCAGAATGTAACAAGGAAACCACAGAAAACCACCCTTATGTAATTTTGACAAAAAGTGGAAAAAACCTTCAACTGCACGTTAATCTGGCAATATGATTGACAACGTAATGAATTAAATATATTTAAACCTTCCTTTCTCTTACGCAATCCGTTGTTTTATTTTACTAAACACCCTCAGACGCAGACCAAAATATGCATCCTCCAATTCTTTAAATTTTGTTGCGGTTTAATTTCACCACGAAGTGGCGCTAACGATACACTGCGTTTTAGACAGTTGCATGTGAACAAGAAACGGCTTTCTCTGTGTTATTTCTAATACTTGATATGATGTTTAAAGATACGTCACATTACAACGTTAAAAGCCTAAAATTATGCACATAATTCTGACAGTAACATAATATTACATTAGCAGCAACATATGATTGGACACGTCAAAGACTATTACTGCAAAGGGCCGGCCAGAGGCGGTTTGGATGGACAAGAAAATAAATGTGAAAGTTAACATCTTACAATACATTGAGCAAATGCTGGACTGGGGTGTTAATCATTGTCCCTCCCAAGAAAAAAGTATAATATTTAAGTATAAAATTTAAAAAATAAATAATAAATAAACCATTGGACCACAGATGTGACTGGTTGAATAACCAGCAAATGGACTTTGTCAATATTTTCTCAATTCATATAATTGGACCATCAACAATGAATGATTTTTACGAAAATAATAATAAGTATTGGAAGTGAGTAAATATTTCATTTTGTACAGTGAAATAGCCTACTTAATTTGTTATGGAAAATAAATTACAGGGGGCAGGCTCAATGCCATTCTTTGTCAATAAGCAATTCTAGTGTTGCATGACTCAACTTGTAATGACAAACAATTTGTCTCTTTTAACCCAAAGATAGGCCTACCCTTGTAAAGGAAGAACTGCATTACCACCAGGTTTCCGGTCCCCTTAAAATGGCAGTTGAAAGGCAGTTAATTGAATAAATTCAAATAAAAGTGGAAATTTACAATTAACATTCACCAGTATGTTGTCAATGTGTGGGAGAGGTCACCGGGCCATGGGCCATGCAGTAGAAACAGAAACCCTCACGGTGTGGAAGTACAGGCTTGATGCAGTGCTGGATACTCATAGCCTGTAGGTAAATGACGAGCCTGGACAGCCTGAATGGTCTGTTCTCATCATATGTCCTTAAATCGAGTCTTGAAGGAGCACCTTTCTTTTCGATCTAAAAAAGGCCTTCTTAACTGTCAATTACGATGGTTTAATTCCAAAACAGACCTGGGTCAAATACGTATTTGTTTTGGACTCAAATACTTTTCTGAGCTGTGTTGATCTTGCCTGGTGTAATTTTGTCTGCCAATATGACCAGAAAGCAGGGTTTGCACTTTTTGAGAGCATTTAATTGGTCCCAATACAACAGACAAGATCAGTAAAGTATTGAAAAGTATTTGAATCCAAAACAAATATGTATTTGACCCAGGTCTGTTCCAAAATGATGTACTTTCAATTCCTGTGCGTGACAGGTGATATCCAGCATCATCATTCTATAATCTCCCTGCATGCAAACCAGACTCCTGAAAAGGGTGTTTACCCTGTTTGACTTAAGGAACATGTCCCCAGCTAAGGAGACAAGGGGAGATAATTATTCTTGACAAAAAAGCACCCATTTTTCTGATTTTGTAGTTTTTGAAAAGACATGGTTCAGAGGAAAATGCTGGGGCATGCAGTATGGCGAATTGAGTTGCAATGTGAGCATGAACTCAAACAATTGTTTTTCCTGTTATGTCATTGGTAATGGTTGTTTGTATTTTTGCAACTACAGTGCACTAAGTATTTGGATAGTGACACAATTTTTGTTGTTTTGGCTCTGTACTCAAGCAAATTTGAATTGAAAAAAAAAACAATGAATACTTGGTTAAAGTGCAGACTGCCAGCTTTAGTTTGAGGGTATATTTGCATCCATGTCAGGTGATCTATGTAGGAATTACTGCCATTTTTAAACACAGTTCTCCCAATTTAGGGGGCCAAATGTAATTGGACAAATTAACATAATATTAAATAAAGCTGTCATTTGATGCATTCATTTGATGACCCTTGACGAGATGCTGGGCATCCTCACTGGTGATGCTCTGCCAGGCGTATACTGCAGCCATCTTCAGTTTCTCTTTGTTTTAGGGTCTGTTTCCCTTCAGTCTTGTCTTCAGGAAGTGAATCACATGTCCAGTTGGGTTTAGCTTAGGTGATTGACTTGGCCAGTCAAGATCAATCCATTTTTCGGACCTGAAAAACTCCTTGGTTGCTTTAGCAGAATGTTTGGAGTCTTTGTCCTGCTTCAAGGTGAAGCGCCACCTGGAGGTGAACTGTGGCAGTTTCCACTGTTTCAAATGAAAGGGATCCGAAACACCCACAAGCATTTTTCAAAAAATGTCAATCTCAGTCTGAAGGTGATATTCAAGGAGTAAAGTGGTTTGTGGATTTCTTTAATTTATTTAATGATGATTATGATCCATTGGTAATACACAAAAATTTCATCAACACAACAGAAGTGACCAAACATCCATACAGGATTTGTAGCATCTAGCTTTCAGTATCACTTTGTATGAAACAATGATCAGCACTACAATAGACAATACTGAGTGCATGCCATGGACTTGAAATCTAAGTTTTTATTCTCAGTAATATCACACATTAGACCAATGAGTAATGGATAAGTATAACTGCTGACAAATACAGCTAGTTTGCTGATGTTAGCTAACTGTTACCCAGCTAACAAACATTAACTGTGGAGATGATGGTGTGGCTAATGTAGCTAGAGTGATTTCTAGGCTAACACCAAAAATGAACGAAATGTACTATATATAATAAGTCAATATGATGCTATTGCTCTTAATTCATTTCAAATAGCTGGGATGCAATCAGTTTATCACAAACAGCTAGTAGTAATACCATTACAATAGCAAGTTAGCCTGCTATCCCTAACTGCCTAGCAAGTTATCACTCAGTATAATAAACATTCATGATTGGTAATGAATTGCATAAAAAGAATTGATATCATTTGTCCAATAAAGATTTCACTGGACAATATTGCGCCATGATCCTCACCAAAATTTAGGGAGATAGGAAGATATGGTAATACTTGTGACCAGCAGTCTGGTTCCAGTATGCTGTCACCAGCATAAACATTTTCACTAATCTAAGCTGGCTTTTTTTGCATGGCAAATTGTGGTCACTCACTCACTCACTCACGGACTATCTTTGAGGGACATTTTGTGGGACGCATGCGCAGGTGGTGCTTCGTTTAGTAGGACGCATGCGCAGGTGGTGCCAGCTAAAATGAGTCTGCGGAAGTGAGTTGCGCTGTGGATCTGGACGATTCCTTGCTTGTTTCAGCAGTCATGGCATTTTTGACTATGATTATAAAAGATTTAAAGATGTTTGGAAACTGTTTTAAGTGCATTTGCCAGTTAGCTAGCTAGTTGGTAAGCAAGAGTATTTTGCTTTGTTTGTAGTGGTTCTCTGGTAACCAAGACAATGAGTCTGCTGACAGCAGCAAGTCACTGTTTATTCAGCTGTTTCAAGACTGCTCCTCACTTGTACAAATGTTACTTGATGTGCACTTGTTTGATGATCAAATAAGTAACTGTAAAAAAAGTATTTACTGTCGTAGAACACTTTACTGTCATTTTTAATCACAGTGTGATCACATGCACCAGGTGACATCATGTGCTTCAGAGGAGAGAACATACCTGTCTGCAACTCTCTGAAAATTAATACCTGAGCATGTGGACTGAGCACTAATAAGTACTATTGGGCAGTGGCGTAGGTTTCGTTTGAACATTGGGGGGGACACATTAAGCAAGGGGTCCTTCCCCAGGAAATTTTGAGCGTCAAACACTTCATTTCCTGCAATCTGGTGAATTTGTATCTACCAATTTGTGCTTTTTCTGCATCAATTTAAAAGTCCTCTGCTTCTTTCATGATTTTATTGGGGGGGGACAAATGCACGTTTTCTAAATACTGAGGGGGACGTATCCCCTGTGCCCCCCCCCCCCCCCATTCCCCCATAGATGTTGTCCATCTAGTCTATGAACATTTGCTGAAAATGCATCACATACACAATAATTATTCCTATGTGGCATGAAATTGGCTACTGTGAACAAATGTTGCCATTGGTTAAAGTAGTTATAGACCAATTGGGTGGGCTGGAACATTTCTGATATAATTAGGAAGATTAGGAAGAAGAAGGAGAATAAAGCTGCAAACTTTGCAAAATAAGCAAAGTTTGCGACTTTATTGTGTGGCAGTGTGAATGCATGTTTTGTGCGTTTGCCCTTACAAAAAATCATGTGTGCTTTAAAACCACGTGTTCAGAAATCACATGTGAAAACGCAACATGTGAATTGTACACATGTGAACTATAAAAACAATCCCACTTATAAAATGAGAACAGGAAAAGGTAACCATGTTTCAAGTCATGTGTTTTGTTTTCACATGAAAATTGTAGTTCACAAGTCAGTGACGTGAAAATGTGAAGATGCAAATGTGACGGTCCGGGTAGGGGGGACCCAAACGCAGAGGGAAAAAAAAAACACAAACTCAAAAGGGAAAATTAACAAAGACTTTACTAACACAAGGTGAACAAACAAGGAACAGACAAGGCCACAATGGGCTAAAACACAAACTCAAAAAATAATCTAATGAAACAGAAAACAGGAACTCAAAAACACAGACAGGGCAGAACACGGGAAGGCAGAGCACAAGGGAACAAGCAGGTACATACAGTTTGCAACATCGGAAACAAACACATAAAAGAAACACCAGAAAATACATACGGGTCAGGAACAAAACACAAACGGGTAACAAACGCAGGCAGGTACAAGAAAGTCGGGAAACAAACACAAGAAGGCAGGTACATGAAAGTCGGGAAACAAACACAAGAAGGCAGGTACATGAAAGTCGGGAAACAAACACAAGCAGGCAGGAACATGTATGTCAGGTAACAAACACAAGGAACCAGCACCCGAGTCAAGGGAACAGAGAACTTAAATAGACAGGGGGGTGACAAGACACAGGTGAACTCAAAAAACAATCAAACCAGAAGGAGGGGATAACAAGACACAGGTGGGAACAATGATGGGATAACGAGACAACCAATAATACAATTAACAGGGGGGGAACAGGACACAAAACAGAAGTGCCGCCATCTGGCGGCCCAACAGGGAAAACGCAGACAGGAACACCGGAACATGACAGTACCCCCCCCCCAAGGGACGGCTCCTGACGTCCCAGGAGGCCGACCCGGGGAGGGAGTCAACAGAGGGTGGGGGCTGGAGACAGGACTGGACTGGACAGGACAAGACTCAGGGCTGGACTGGACAGGACAGGAACAAAACAAGAACAAGACTCGGGGCTGGAGGGGAACTCGGGGCTGGAAACAGGACTCAGGGCAGAAACAGGACTGGACAGGAACAAGACTGGACACAGGACTCAGGGCAGAAACAGGACTGGACAGGAACAGGACTGGACACAGGACTCGAACGGGACACAGGACTCGGGACTGGAACCGGACGGGGGAACAGGACTCGGGACTGGACTCGGACTTGGGACAGGACAGGACCCGGGCAACACGGGGAGACTCAGGGCTGGGCAGGACTCGGGCGACACGGGGAGACTCAGGGCTGGGCAGGACTCGGGGAAACTCAGGGCCCGCACATCGGGCGACACGGGGAAATTCAGGGCCCGCACATCGGGCGACACGGGGGAAACTCAGGGCCTGCACATCGGGCGACACGGGGGAAACTCAGGGCCCGCACTCGGGCGACACGGGGACTCAGGAAACCAGGGGGGACTCAGGAAACCAGGGGGGACTTGGACAGGGGCAAGGCAGACATACAGGACAGGACTGAGACGGGGCACGACAACACTGGACTGGGTTGGACAAGACTGAGGGGGAAACAGACTGCCAGATACTGGCACAATCGGGAGACCTACAAGGACAGACACAGGGACAAGCAGGCGGGGAGGCACACGGCGACACCGATGGACACACAAAGGGACAGGCAGACAGGGAAGGCGAGGGGGGAACCCAACAACTGACATAGGGACTGACACACAGGCAAACAAGACAAAACACACGCGGACTGGCACACAGACAGACAGGCAGACAGGCGGGCAAACACGTTGGCCGATGGGCTGACGGCCTGGGGGGCAGACAAACAGGCCAACAAACTGGCTGACACACATACGGGTAGACTAACAGACAAACAGGCCAACAAACTGGCTGACACACATACGGGTAGACTAACAGACAAACAGGCGGGCAGACAATTAGACAGGGGGGCCGGGGAACACACGGACACACGGTTGGGAGGACAGACACCAAAGGGAGAATGGACACCAGGGGGAGCGACGAGACCGGGGGAGGGACGACCACTGGGGGGAGCGACGAGACCGGGGGAGGGACGACCACTGGGGGGAGCGACGAGACCGGGGGAGGGACGACCACTGGGGGAAGGACGGACACCGGGGGAGGGACGACCACTGGGGGGAGCGACGAAACCAGGGGAAGCACGAACGCCAGGGGAAGCACGAATGCCAGGGGAAGCACGAACGCCAGAGGGCAAGGTGTGGACACTAGGGGGAGCGAGAACACTAGGGAAAGAACGGACACTGGGGGGCGCGAGAACACTAGGGGGAGCACGAACGCCAGGGGGAGCACGAACGCCAGGGGGCAAGGTGTGGACACTAGGGAGAGCAAGAACACTAGGGGAAGAACGGACACTGGGGGGCGCGAGAACACTAGGGGGAGCACGAACGCTAGGGGGAGAACGAACGCCAGGGGGAGCACGAACGCTAGGGGGCAAGGCAGGTGGCTTAGCCTGCGGGGCAGCCAGAGCAGTCTGCGGCGGCCCCTGCGGGACAACAGAAGGGACCGTTGTCCTCTCCGGGGCTCTGGACGGCTCTGGAAGCCTCTCCGGAGCTCTGGACGGCTCCGGAAGCCTCTCCGGAGCTCTGGACGGCTCCGGAAGCCTCTCCGGAGCTCTGGACGGCTCCGGAGGCCCCCCCGGGACTCGAGGCAGCTGCGGAGGCCCCCCTGGGGCTTGAGGCGGCTCCGGAGGCCCCCCCGGGGCTCGAGGCACAAGTAAAGCCCGAAACTTGGGTGTAGCAGGCGGCCTCCGCGGAAGGGTCAGAGCAGGCGGGACCTCCGGGGCTGGAGGCGGCTCTGGGGGCCTCTCCGGGGCTCGAGGCGGCTCTGGGGGCCTCTCCGGGGCTCGAGGCGGCTCTGGGGGCCTCTCCGGGGCTCGAGGCGGCTCTGGGGGCCTCTCCGGGGCTCGAGGCGGCTCTGGGGGCCTCTCCGGAGCTTGAGGCAGAGCAGGCCGTGAAGGCCGCTCCGGGACTTGAGGCAGAGCAGGCCGTGAAGGCCGCTCCGGGACTTGAGGCAGAGCAGGCCGTGAAGGCCGCTCCGGGACTTGAGGCAGAGCAGGCCGTGAAGGCCGCTCCGGGACTTGAGGCAGAGCAGGCCGTGAAGGCCGCTCCGGGACTTGAGGCAGAGCAGGCCGTGAAGGCCGCTCCGGGACTTGAGGTAGAGCAGGCCGTGAAGGCCGCTCCGGGACTTGAGGCAGAGCAGGCCATGAAGGCCGCTCCGGGACTTGAGGCAGAGCAGGCCGTGAAGGCCGCTCCGGGACTTGAGGCAGAGCAGGCCGTGAAGGCCGCTCCGGGACTTGAGGCAGAGCAGGCCGTGAAGGCCGCTCCGGGACTTGAGGCAGAGCAGGCCGTGAAGGCCGCTCCGGGACTTGAGGCAGAGCAGGCCGTGAAGGCCGCTCCGGGACTTGAGGCAGAGCAGGCCATGAAGGCCCCTCCGGGACTTGGAGCAGAGCAGGCCATGAAGGCCCTTCCTGGACTTGGGGTGGAGCAGGCCGAGGGCCCTGCCGACTGGGCTGGGCAGGGGACAGGAACACAGACCACAGCCGTAGGGAACCAGGCTGGGCAGCTGGACGGGACCGGCGGGACCCCCGCGGGCCGGGCCCTGGAAAGATCGCCAGTCGAGTCCCCTCGAATGACGCAGGGCCGGGAACCGCTGGCTGGGCAGCTGGAGGTCTGGCCGACCGGGAGGCAGCCCGACCACGGCGCCTCCGTGACCGCCCACCCCGGGCACTGGGAAGCTCAAGGGCGAGGGACTCCCAGTCGCTGGGTGGCGAGTCCTCCGGGTCACTCCACCACCCCGGTGGCATGATAAACAACAAACAACGAACAACCAAAAAAAAAAAAAAAAAAAAAAAAAAACACCTCTGCTGGGTCCCACACTGGCTGGTTCCTTCTGTGACGGTCCGGGTAGGGGGGACCCAAACGCAGAGGGAAAAAAAAAACACAAACTCAAAAGGGAAAATTAACAAAGACTTTACTAACACAAGGTGAACAAACAAGGAACAGACAAGGCCACAATGGGCTAAAACACAAACTCAAAAAATAATCTAATGAAACAGAAAACAGGAACTCAAAAACACAGACAGGGCAGAACACGGGAAGGCAGAGCACAAGGGAACAAGCAGGTACATACAGTTTGCAACATCGGAAACAAACACATAAAAGAAACACCAGAAAATACATACGGGTCAGGAACAAAACACAAACGGGTAACAAACGCAGGCAGGTACAAGAAAGTCAGGAAACAAACACAAGAAGGCAGGTACATGAAAGTCGGGAAACAAACACAAGAAGGCAGGTACATGAAAGTCGGGAAACAAACACAAGCAGGCAGGAACATGTATGTCAGGTAACAAACACAAGGAACCAGCACCCGAGTCAAGGGAACAGAGAACTTAAATAGACAGGGGGGTGACAAGACACAGGTGAACTCAAAAAACAATCAAACCAGAAGGAGGGGATAACAAGACACAGGTGGGAACAATGATGGGATAACGAGACAACCAATAATACAATTAACAGGGGGGGAACAGGACACAAAACAGAAGTGCCGCCATCTGGCGGCCCAACAGGGAAAACGCAGACAGGAACACCGGAACATGACAGCAAATGATTCAATGTGACCTATATTTTTTCACACGTGAAAATTTGAAAAAGCCAATCACTTGTGAAAATGTGCAGTTTTTTCCACATTTTTTTGTAAGGGTTCATGATGCCAGAGGGCGCAGAAGTTGTAAGGAGTTTGTAAGGAGTGAGTTTTTTCTTCATTATTGCCATTTCTGCAGGAAGCCCTGAAGAAACTGTGAATAGTCACGTCATGGAACATGCCAGACAGCCTGTAACTTGGTGGGTGCATGCCTGCTATCCTAGTGGAAGGGAAACTATTTTCCTCATTTCTTTAAGACAAAGAACAAAACATTTATATTTATGCATTTTTTAGCTATTCATATGATATACAAATATATGTGTGGGCATGTGTGTGTGCACGTCTGTCTAAATTTCTGTATTTTTCTGTGTGTTTGGGCAATGCTGGATACATAGGTAGAGCTACATGTATGAAAACAAGTTAGGAAAAATAAAATCCAGTCCATTTGCATTAGAATATTCCAGAAATGCTGGTAAAATTCAGGTAAATAGAATATGGCACAAATTCCAGGCAAGCTTTGTGCAGACCTGGACCCTTTTATTATCCTCGGCTTGTGCCGCCTGGCTATATCAAACTAATAAATTACAGCCCATCTCACTGATAACTTAGGAAAAAGGTTTGATTCTGTCTGCAGCTGTGACCCAGGGTTACCTAGCAACAGGTCGTGCCCAGATGAAATGCACAAGAAGGTTGGGGAAGTAGTCATACAAATCTTAGAGGAGAGAGAGGGAGAGATAGAGAGAGAGGGAGATGGAGAGGGATGGAGAGAGAGAGAAGAGGGAGAGGTGGCTTTTTTGTGGCAGCAATAGTTTAAATGAGCAGTCAGATAAAAACAGGGTTGAATTTGAAAAAAGAGGAGGAAAGTACATAGAAAGAGATAATAACACTGTGATTATTGGAAAAATGCCTCCAAACAATGGAGCTCAAATTAGGAACATGGTAATATCATTGATTCGCTGGGGCAGTAAATATGACTGAGTTATGGGTCCCTGGGTTACACGTCCAGCTGAAGCCCTGGTAGCTGGTTCCTGGTTGCAGCTAGGAGTCCCACAGGGTAACACACAATTAGCCTTAGCATTTATCCAGGGAGGCAGATGTTCAGTTGACATGTCATGTCTCATTTTGAATGTTTCTGGATTATACATTAGTCACTGTACTGGACTGTATAGAGTTCAGTTTTTTTTACATTTGCTTGTAGCTATGGTATAGCTACCAGCATACCATGCCCTTAAATAAAAGCGTTGAATGTGCATGTGTATTGTTTCAGTAAAAAAATCAGTAAAAACATGTCTTTGTCCCAAACATTATGGAGCATACTGGTATTTTTTTTTTAATTCTGATATAATCTGAAAGTCAATATTGCATAAGCACTAACTTAAATGGCCATGAGTGATCCAATTTACCATCATTTATCTTGCCTGTATGTTTGATCACTTTGGTCGCTGCGTGTACCATTGTGAAAGGACTGCAGCTGCAGCCCCACAGAACAAGCCCCTGGCTGGGTGAAGCCTGCAGTAGTAATCCAAGGTTTTTGGGTCTTTAGGGTTGTAGCACTATGGCACCCATTCCCATACATACCAGACCAAATTGCAATGCAGATTCCGGTGCTTTGTTTTTTGCCGTCTTCACTGAGGTTACAATCGGTCCGTCGACTGAGTCAGTGACAGCAGGTTAGCAAGCTAGCTAACGTTAAACTCGGTCAAAATACTGAAAGCCACTGCAATTGGCTACTTTGATCAGGTGTTGTTATCAGCAGAAGTTGTAGCTAAATGTCCAATGGGGATTTATAGATTGTGGGACCTGAGCATTTGTAATGATGAAATCGGCAGGAAAAGGAGGGAGAAAAATGTAAAATTACCCAAGTTTTGGGCTTTATTGTGTGCATGCGTGAAGTTGTATCTGAACTCTGTGTTTACATAAGGTCAGAAGCTACAGAAGTTACTGTTCTTAAGGGCTGATAGCCTGTGGTCATTGTGGTTTTTTCTGTAGAAAATCCTGAAAAGTGCCAAACTCTCGGCGCTGTATAGGTACGGGGCATGCCCTGCCAAGCCGTAACTGGGTGGGTGTCATACCTGCCATCCCAGTCCTTTTGTCATCCTTTCGTTCCAGGCTTGTTACATGCTATGTCTGTAAGTATGTTTGTTGAAAGACTTTTTGTCTACATGTTGAACTAGCACATGTCTCTTTCGAAGAGACTCCACCAGCAGTGTTTTTCCCCCCTGCAAACCCGGCTCTTCACGCAAAAGTGTATGTATAGATGCGTGTTTGCATCATAAACTAAAGTCACACATCTGGAGTGTCTGTGAGATGTAAATGCTTGTAGCAGAAATGTTTGAGGGCATTTCCTGCCTGGCCCTAGGTACTCAGGGGTTGAATCTCCAGGGGTCCTACACAGGAGATGTCCCCCCGTTGCTGGTGAGAGAGGTTGCCCTTATATGACCCTGTTACACTTTCGTGCCCTCTCTCTCCCCTCCATCTGATCACCCTCCCCCACCCCCGACTCACCATGCCAGTGTGCCATGGCAACAAAAGGCTGGCTGTTTTCATGCACGTGGTGAGGGGAGTAGTGTCATTTTACAGCTGGGTGAAGGAAAGCCCAGGGCTGGACACACAAGAACATATACACATGCACACCCAGGTACACATACACAAACACACATTTACACCTGCACAGACTCACATAAACATGCACACGCAGGTACACATACACAGACACAACCTAGACAGACACAAATGTGGACATGCATAAAAATCCACATGCAAACACATGCACATTTGTGCCAAACTCATTTTTGCTAGAAATCACATGCACTTAAAGAACACAGAACACATTTACACATACGTACATACACAATGATACTCACACCGTCTATAAAACAAACACTTTATTCTTTTCTCATAATTCAGAAAGCGGTGCTACTGTGGTGTGTCTGAGAAAAAGCAGTTGTGTATTACCATTTATTGATGAGATTCATTGGAGCTGCAGAGAAGCTGAGTAAATGGAACTGTTTCTGTAGTTGACCTGAGCGGGAAGAGGGATATCCGAATCAATATCAGTAGCCTAACAACATCACAGTCCTGACAGAAATACGGTCAATGATAAAACACAGGATTTGGTAACCTTTTTATCTTTTTTGCCAAATACCGGGTGCAGTATATTTCCATATTTACTCACCATCTTGCTTCCCTTCATGTTAAGGAAAAGTATGTGAACAGACACAAGGTCAAAATTAGCCCAAACCTTATTCCACACAGGTAGACTTTGGCAGCCCTGCTGCATGTTAAAGAGGCCCAGGTAACAGTTCAAGGTTTAGTTATTGTGGCTTTAGTTAAATGGGAACATATTTCATAAGTTTTCTGCAGGGCTGAGTTGACATTAGACCTCCAGGACCTGGTGTGCAATAGTGAATGCATAAGCAAAGGTGTAGCAGGTCTGAGAGCTGAGCTGAACAGGCTATATATCCAGGCTCACAGAACAGTTATAGCAAATCATTAAACTCATAATTTATCTGAGGTCCCTCCATCATTCAGTAGCTAATATGTTGTAAGCACACAGTGTACACAAGTACACTCTCACAGTATGACGGTATGCTAGCATGTGGTTTTGAACACAGCCTCTTTTTAGGATTAGGTTACTGATACTTACATTGATCACTAGGCCTAAAGTCTGGCCCTGACTAATCAGATGTCATTCAAGTATAGGTTTTGTTTTTCTTTTTTCGTTTTTGCTAGAATACAGTCAGATGCACAATTTGGTGGAGTCACATGCACAAACAGTCTAAATAAACGCAAAACAAGCAGAAACACAACCAGAAATCAAAGACATGAAAAACACATGCTAAACAGAAAATCATGCAAAAACACACTCCATTTAAGAGTAATAATAATAATTTCTCATATGCTTCTTTTTTTTTTTTTACTTTTAATATAGTTCCGAAAGGATATCACATGATAATAGAAATTATCCCAAAATGGATAATTATGATGGGGGGGGGGGGGGGGGGGGGGGGGCTGGAGGCTATTGTTATTTCAATCCTGTTCCTTCTTTGCATACTCATTTCTTGGGCCCTTGCCTTGTGGGAGAGTGGGAAGGGGCTTGCCCAGCGCCTTGTACAATGAAGAAACTATGTGCTCAATCTCAATATAGGCTAATAAACACATTTCATGTTTGTAAGCAAAAGAGGATGTGCATGCAACCCTGGGACAAAAAAGTATTGCCCTGGTAAGTTAAGAATCTTCATTTTTTCATATATATTTCACATATTCAGTTTCCAGTATGGCATGTTAAATGTGCCTTATTATTCCTCCTGTCAGTGGTATTACTGGTGAACAGGATGGGGTAGCAGTGTGGTTCTGCCCAGAGCGTGAGAATTTGACCCTCCCTGGCAGCTGTAGAGACCCTCATACTTCCTCAGGCCTGGGCAGTGGCCCCCTTTCGCCCCTGAGCAGGGGTGTCCCGATCTCGGGCACAGCGGAACCCGCAACCTGCACCTCGCCTGGGCAGGGGGCTGCCCCACGTCAGAGGGACGGGCGGGTCTTTGCCCCCTCCCTCTCCGGGGGCCCCAGGACCCCCCTCCTGTTCCCGCCCTGGTCCATCTGTCATCACTTCTGGCAGCCAGATGTCCCCATCCTCCACTCCCTCTCTCCCTCGTTTCTCTCACTTTTCTCGCATAATGTTTCCACAGCATTTGCATAACATTGCAGGGTAACCTTTTGTACAAGGTGGATCCCGGGTTCTGCTCTTCTCGTGGTTTTGCTATTTGTGTCATGCACTCTTTCTCCTAAGGCATTGCAAATGTCCACAGATATATGGCTATCCAAATAAATAAGTAATATTACAGATCAATAGCACAGCATCCATGATCTCATGCATAAAGCCCACTCTGGCTAATGCATACTGCACATTACAGTCTGATGGATTTATACATTGTCCAGTCCATGGATGTATTATTTATATAACCATCAACTGGACCATATATACATGCAAAGGTATTGTATGTGCAGTATGTGTTTATGATACAGTAGCCGTATGTAGGCATGAATTTATATAGTCTAATGTGCAGTCTGGTGTTGGAAGGGGTTTATTATGTTGTTATGTGTTCAACCAGACCCAGTTTTGCGCTGTTTAAATTTGAATAATTTGAATTTGATAATAGTAGTGCTAATAATTATAGTACCTACTCTAGCGACAGTAGCAATACTATCACTGCTAATAACTAATACAACAAATTATTATCATTATTATTATTATTACAATACCTTTTGAAAAAGAATGATATGATCAGAATTCCAGAATTTGCCTGCCTCACTAAGGGTTGCTGTGGATTAACTGTGTCTTCATCCAGTGCCTGAGGGCGTTTGTCTCCGGGGCGTTCGGCCTTCAAAGCCCCTCTGCCCATCTCATCTGTTTCAGCTCTGAGAAACCTCCAATGGGCCTCTCTGATGCAGGAGCTGTATGTCGGTGACCCACAGACCTGCCCACTTCAGTCCACCCTTCTTCAGTCTGGTCTGGCTGGCCTGCAGTCCTAATCATGCAGTCCCAGTCAGTATGAAAACACAGTCTGGGTTTTTTTTTTTGGCAGGGAGGGGGCAGCAGGGGTCAGGGGGTGGTGAATAGGAGGGAGGAGGGATGGAGGTTTTAATTCTGTCCTGTTGAGACTCTGTTCCCCCGCTTAATTAATCTCCAAAGGCGGCCAATTAATAGGTGAGAGCCTGGGCGCTTCCTTTCCTGCCATGACTTGCATGCTCCCCTGGGCCTAACAGGGAGGGCAATGGGGGGTGTCCTGCCCCCTGTGCTCCTCCAAAGGCAGGCTTTATGGAGACTCCATTTCCCAGCATCCCTTCCTTTACGGTGTATTGTGATCTTTACGGTGTATTTCTTATATAAAGACGTGCATTCTGGGCTTTAATTTCCCAGAATGCTTTACTTTATATAGTGCTCTGTGACCCGCACACTCAAATAAAAGCATCTTATGAGGCGCATCCTATTCCCAGAATCCCCTTCTCTATAGTTTACTGTGAACATGCAAATATCTTCCAAACCCTGTGTAATTATCCATATCCGCCAATGTCTTAAATGCTGGAGGGGAATAGAGAGACACTGGCCAGTTTATTTGGCTGAAGAGAATTTAGATTGTGAATGCACACAACCATGTTTAAATCCACCAACATACTTTTTAGAAGGATTTATGCAGATGGTCCCATTCCGGGGGAAAACATCATATTTTATATATGGATATTAAATGTCGATTTATGAGATGATTACCAAACATAAAGGCATGACAGCAGTCCCTGACTAGGAATCAAACCTGCAACCTCAGGGTTGAAAAGCCAAGATGCTTAACCACTGCATCCCACTTTATTGGAAGAGAAACCACCTGCTACCTCAAAAGACCCAGACCTCCAGTATGGGACAATAATTACACCACGTGAGGCTGGTTATGTGAGGATTCAAAACCTGTACCTCCATCCCAAAAATCAAGGAGGCTACCCCTCAGGTCTACAGGTGAGCCAGTAGCATATGTAATGCACCATTAGCTTCAAAAACATTAGCGCGCAGACAGATAGCTGTGTTGCATGCGTGTGATAGCAGAGAATGTGACAGATGTCGTCTGTGAGCCACTTTGCAGAAGCGAGCATCCATCACTGACACTAACGACTCTGATTAAAAACGCGCTTAGTGCAACTGGCCTCCTGATGACTCAGAGTCATTTTTGGATCATAATTATGTCCAGCGTTGGTTATGATCAAAGGCAAGTCACACCTGGTCTCCGTTAAATTATATGTTTTGATGATAGCGTTTGCATATTTTACTGGTACCAAATTAATTAAAATGAAATGATAGTCGCCAAGGGGATATGCTGCTGTTTTCTCTCTCTCCTCCTCTTTCACTTGCTCTTTCTCTTTCTATCTCTGACTATCTCTCAATTTCTTAATCTTTTTTCTGTCTTTCTTCTTATCAATACCTCTTACTTGGTTCAACTTCATATTTACCATTAAAAATTGGCTCTATTGGCGTTATGATGAATAAATCATTTAGTATTGCAACTGAAACAGGTTTGTGTGTGTATGTGTGTGTGTGTGTGTGCTTATGTGAGTGCATGCATGTATGCGTGTGTCTGTGGTGTTGTTGTCACTAATTCTAAGTTATGCCCATATACATTGTTCACACATTGTTATTTATAAAAGGTAAAGTAAATAAATTAACTTTTCTTTTGCTCTTATTTTCCTGTCCTTTCACCCCTCCCTCTCTGAGTGAATTAAAGAGGGAGTGAGTGGGTTCACAGGCCTGGCTTTGTATCCAGCACTCACCCAATTTACACCTTGCCATTCAGTCCCAACTGTCCTTGACAGCACCCTGCCAGCCGTCATCTCACCTACAGCCACAGGGGGCAGTACATCCTACTGCGGGCCACAGGGGAGCTGGGGGGGATTGTCTCTCCTTACATCAGAAATGTAACAGAACTCCATGTTCCCTTACACATGAGATTCCTGTATGACAAACCCAAGACAGGAACACACTGCTCTTACACTTTTATGAGGACTGTGTGCACAAATGTTTGTGCAACACCTTTTTTTAGTTACTTAAGGATTGCAATAGCATGTGGTTTTATACGGATATCATGTGGATGCTATAAAGAACTACCATTAGCATTATGGTTCTAGGTTGGCAAAAGTTAACTCACATTTAGTGCTTTATTTATGTTGAATGTACCCTTACAAAAAACTTGTGTTCAAAAACCACATGTGAACACCCAACATGTGAAGTGTAAAGATAGGAAATTATGAGAATATTTCAACTTGTAAGACGAGGAAAAGGTAACCTTTGCTATTTCAAATCAGATGTTTTTCTTTCATATTTGAAAATTGTTGTTCACATCTTAAAAAGTCAGTGACATGAAGATACAAATGACTCAATGTGACCCCTTTTCTTTTCACAAGTGGAAATTTTTGTTCATATGTAAACAAACCAATCATATCTGAAAATGTCCGGTTCGTATGTGATATTTTCATTTCACGTGCATATTTTAATTCAAATGTGAAAATGTTAAATGTTGAATTATGATTTTCACGTGAAAATGTTAAATTCACACATTAAATTCTGATTTTCACATGTGAAAAGGTTAATTTCACATGTGATGTCTTTGTAACAGTGCTGGTCTGGAAATGTTAGCCAGGTCTGTTGCTCGCATAACTCTAGCGGATGCGCTTATGTGCTCTCTCGTTGTAAGGCACTCTGGATAAGAGCCGCTGAACGAATGGTAAGTAACCTCATGTAACATCACATGACATGGTTGTACGTATATACTCTGGGTCTGTTTCCATGATGCTGCATTTAACACATATCTGATTGGATCTGTTTCCATGACACTGCATACTATGTGTTTCAACATTACAAAACAAAACAAATACACCAAAACAAAGTGACATCCACTGTGTCCTCATTAGCTAAGCACCCCCTCAGAACAGAACATGTGACCACAGAGACCAATCTGATTCACCACCAACATTCATTCCACACGAATAATGGCTATAAACATATGTCGTACGCACGAACACATCTATCTCCCTCTCTCAGACACACACGTATACAGTATTTCTCGTGCTGTCTCTCTCACACACACACACACACACACACACAAAGCTGTCCTGTTTAAAAATTGAAATGGGATTAAAGGGGGGTTAACCTGCTTTGCGAGCACAGTTAATGGAAGTGGATGGAAGCTTTAATAAAGCGTTTTTCGCTAACAGCTGACAAACGGCTGCCCAGTCGCTGGGGAAATTTCCTTTAATGGGTTCAGGTATGTTGTCTGTCGGAACTCATTGCATTGCATTTTTTTAAATTCATGGTTATCTGAACCAGTTAAGATTTCTTCCACTTTAATTTTAATTGCAGTTTTTTGGCAGAGTACGTGGGAGAATGAAGCATGGCGATTTGGAGACATGCAGAAAAAAATATTCAGTTGTCTGTGGCTTGCCAACCACAACCTTCCTATAACTAGTCTAGTGTGTAGTCTTTTCAGGTGGCAATTGTTCAATGTGTTTACCTTGTAGTTCTCTAGCCATGATTCAAAATGGCAGTCTTCTGGTTGTAAAACTCCATTAACATTATACTAAAATAGATGAATACACTCATTCCCCACGGCAGGCCAAATGCAAAGGACAAAATCACAAATTACCTTGGGCAGTAACATTAATGCTAAAAAAAACTGACAGAGGTAATACACTCCAGGCAACACAAAATAAAATAAATAAATAAAAAAACATTTTAAAAAAATCACTGTAACAGAAACTACTTTGGAAATCACAAAAAAATGTATATATATTTTTTTACCTTTTTGTAGTATATCCATCTAGTTTACTAATATTACAAAACCTATACATTGCTTAATGACTGACGGCCATTTTCACTGTCTTGCTCTAGCATAGTGAACAGACCTGGGTCAACTATGTATTTGAAATTATTTAGCTCTTAGAATGTTAGTGAAATTTTAAAACACTTTGTCAGGTCCCTGAGAGTTATCAATTAAACAATGTTACTTACAAAATATAATAGGAGTTTTGTTCTGAATATGCAAAAAGATTTATTTTAAAACTGTCACAAAGCTGTAATGTTACTTGTGTGACATTGTGCTACTTATTTTACTAGTGCCACTTATTTGATCCAGGTTTGTTAGTGAAAATGGTGCAGTTTTTTTTGGGGTTGAGCCAGTCTGGAATCTCACTGTTGAACACACAAATCATAGTGTGTTCTTGTGAAAGAATTCTGTCTTGATGGGGCAGTCTAGCATAATGTTTAGGGAACCAGGTATGTAGCTCTATGGCTTTAGGTTTGATTCCTAGGCAGCACAGGTACTTAAATTGCTTCAGTAAATGTTCATCTGTATAAATGAATTGTATGTAAAGAATTCATGCTGCGTGAGTTACTCTGGTCAAGGGTACCTGCTATACGCCAAAAAGGTCATGTAAAAAACATTGTACATGACAAATGCATTTTCTGGCTCCCACCCTAACCTGGGTAAAAACCAAGCAAAAGTGTGGCCTCACCTAAATATATTTTAGAAAATGTGTGTGCCCCAGAATTTATAGATACAGATCAAAACTCTGAGATGCAGAGTTTCTTTGTGTGTGAGTTCAGTAAGGTTTCATAAAAGGAAAAAAGTGAGGTCCCTGGTCAATTTGTACGATGAACTTGTTTCACTGTTCGACTGTCGGAAAGGCTGCAGACAGACTAATATGAGAGCGGATCAATCTTCGGGACAGCTGTCACTTTTTATTAATGAGGCAGAGGGAATGGCAGCCCTGCGCTTTGGGATGACAGGACAGGGCTCTGGGAGCCTGGGGGTAAAGGACGGGATGGGGCAGGGGGGGAGACAGAGGGGAACGAGGAGGTTTGTCAGCGGCAGCTGTGGAACAATGGGAGGAGAAGACTATCTGAGACTCCCCAGGCCAAATGCCCGCTCCTTACTCCTCTGCTGCAGCAGCCCACCCTCCAGCCACACAGTGACTGGGCCACCATCCCTGTAACACACTCATCACCAGAACACACTCATCCCTGTAATGCAGTTTGTACTGTGCCACACACTCACACTCATCACCAGAACACACTCATCCCTGTAATGCAGTTTGTACTGTACCACACCCTCACTCGTCACCAGAACACACTCATCCCTGTGATGCACTTTATACTGTAGGCCTACCACACACTATACTATACTATACCACACTCTTCACCATAACACTCTGTGCCCTACACCACTGTAACACTATACACTCATCGCCGAAACACACTCTGTGCTGTCCTGCACACTCATAGTCATCACCGGAACACATGCTGCAGTCCGCCATAAACACAGCTGTAACACTCTTCACTGTAGCAAACACATGCACAACAGTAACCCATTCTATACTGTACCACACACAGTCACAGTACTTGAAATAGTAAAAATCTGTTATAATATTTGATTGTTCATTGTTACATGTTCATAAGCATGCGCAATATTAAGACTGTAGGAGCAAAGGAGAGTGAAGAAGCCGGCTAGCAATTAATAGCTCTGTTGTTAGTGACTGAAGTCATCTACAGCCAGCCACAGGTTTTACAGCAGCAGATACTGCGCAGAGTGAGTTTTGCGCGGAGCTGAATTAGTCGCACGCTCACTGCTGTTACACTAACACAGCCTTCAACCCTAATCCCATCACCACTTCGCTGCCAGTACCACACACGCACAAAGAAAAGCAAGCGTACATGTACAAAATTGGGTGTGAAATGTTCCGTATGTGGAGCAAATACTCGGTATGCGTCAGGCACCGAAATTCCTAAATTCGCAAATTACTTCCGCTCAGTTATTCACCTTCGATTGGCTTGTCTGGAGAAGGTAAAACAAACCACAGGTTTTTCTTAAAGAAACAAAAGACAGGCAGCCACATTAATGAACTCACTGTTCTGTACATCTGTACACCCCTATAGCTTTAATTTTAATTTTAATTGCTTCATAAAATATACATCACTATTCAGCATCCCATTTGATGGTATAGCAGTTTTATTAGCCTGGTCAAACATAATTACAGATTAGCGGCAGTGGGAGAGTTAATTATAGGTGCCAGCTGCTAGCGCAGCCCTCTTAACGTGGCGGATAATATCGACGCGTAGGCTGTGATTGCACGGTAAACGCACGCCTTTGTCTGGAACGAGCCGTGGGACGTCCCTCTAATTTCTTGTTTAAAAAGGGGTGGACACGGTGAAATATGGAGTTGAGTTGAGTTGAGTTTGGGGGGGGGGGGGGGAGGGGGGGGGTTGGGGGGGCGTTTGTGAAATTAAACCCTGTGTTTCCTGAACTGGGGTCGGTTTGTATTTTCCTTCATGGAACCCCAAAGGCTGCAGAAAAATGAAGCACCCTATTGGGTACAGTACTATATGTGTAATACGGTTGCGCAGAGATGTCACTGTTTGCAAGTGTGTCTGTTCAACTATTATTCAGCTCTGTAGTTCAACAAACAAAATGTTGTTTATATGCAAAACATGTTGTGGGCCTGGCTTAATCCAGAAGTTGTAAACTCGAGAAATTGCCAGTGACCATGATTTAACACTGACATATTAATAAAATGATCATGAAGCTGTATTTTACTAAAATCACTAACCTAAATCAGGGGTTCCCACACTGGGGCCCGAAAAGAAGCCCTAGGCTGGTCATCAGCAGAATGGACAAAATATGTTCGCCTTTTAAGATTTTTCTTTTTTCATATTTCTGCATTTTAATTATATTGCATATTTCAATACTTACTAATGCAATTCCATTGTAATGTATTAAATATTTATTTTGTACTAAATGCAGTGCCTTACACACTCACACCCAATGATTTATGTATATGTCTGATAGAGATACTGCAGGACATCCCATTTATGATAAGCTTTTATGCACTAGTGTTTTAAACAGCTGCTGCACTGCAGCCTGCTATAAGTGTTAGAGCATGGTGTGAAATATTAGCCATACATTGAGGTGGGCAAGTAGAAGGGTCCCCGCCCAGTGGGTGATGCTTTTTGGGGGTCTTGAGATAAAAACATTTGGGAACAGCTGACATTATAGACATGGTGCATATCGCTAATCCTGAAGCAAATACAGAGATTTTACAGAACACCTGTCAAACAAAGTCTCCATAAGGCCCCAGTAGTGTCCCCATAAGCATAATAACCCTCAATGTCAAAGTGTATCTGGATTTACACGTCTTTTTAAGTATACTTCACAAGCCCAAGCCTAAGCAAATTGTTGAAACTATGTATTTATGTTGAAACACAATATCAGTGGTGTATAAACTGATGGCTATAAACACAATACTTTACTGTAAAATATAGCATTGATTTTATGGTAAACTCTAGGCCCGGCAGATGCATACACTCATATCCATGAAACTCAATCTCTTCCAACAACAAGCACAGAAAGACAAAATATTCAAACTGTTTTTCCTGAAATGAAACAGAGTGACAATCCAGGAAATGAGAAAAAATGAAATCACGGCAGAGAAATAAATAAGAAAGCGGGACTGTGTGCGACAACAGTGAAAAAACAATTAGTCTGCTTTTGATTCACTTGTGACAGCCTGAAAGGAGGAAGCGATTTCTTGACAGCGAGGGGCACTAGATAGATTTCCTATTTGCTTTTGTCATTTGTTTCTTGCATAAATTGGTCGGCAGGCTGAAATACACACACACGCACACTCGCACACACACACACATAGTCAATGTGGCTTCTGTCCAACTCCTTTTCATGTGTGTGTGTTTGTGTGTGTGGGTGGGTGGGTGTGCGTGTGTGTGCATGTGTGTGTGTGTATGTGTGTGGTTGCATTCAAGTGAAATAGGCAGTATCTACCTAAAGTCCAGCGGAACCACTAATTGTGCCAGGAAACGCAGAAACTTTTTACACTGAATCATTAGGAAAAAGTGCATTTGTGAACATAATGCATTTAGATATACATTTTCACTTTGCTCCTCTGCTTCAATTTGTTGCATCTCAAAACGTAAACACCTGAACTAGTGAAGACCTTGGTACCCAGCTGGCATGGATCAATGTAACTTTATACAACCTTGAAGTGTGTTTGTTTACGATTGTGATGAATAATGTTGTTTCAATAATTTTATATCAGTTTTTACCACCAAAACCAAACTGTCCATCTACCTCACATTCTAAATAGGTTTTTATCACAAATGCCTCATTTTTGCCTAGAAGTAGTACAAAAGCCTTATAATTATTAGGTGTGGTAAAAAATAATTTGGAATTATGTTGAAAGAAAGCACACGGCCTTCTTCTGCTAGCGCTCCAATCCACTCATAACATAGAAAAGTTTGCAGTAGGCGAATAAATATATAAATAAATAAATGCCTGGGGTAAATTAAAAAGGGATTCATAAATCACGGCTCACGCAGAATGCACAAGGCGCTCGCTGTCTGGTTGAACTTTGAGGAAATTTACTGCTGTGGCGCTCAGTACGGTGACAGCAAGAGCAGGTCGAGAAGGAAATTTATTTATTTATTTATTTATTTATTTATTTATTTATGTGCATGATAAAGTTATGCCGGAAATCCTTTTGAGGTACAAGAAGAAAATGCTCAATCTTAAGAACGGAGCGGTGGATACTTTATGTAGGCTACCGAAGAGCGTGACACCACGGCGGGAAAATAACATCACTAAAATTGAATACTGTTACTCGCATTCAAGAGAAAAACGCGCAACGGCGGGCCTGTAAAACTGTACAGTGTGGGGAAATTACAGGGAAAAGGTGACAAATAAAAACATGTTGGCCTATACCCAGGACTTCTGAGAAGAACCGCTTCACAGCGCCGAGAGATGTTCGCAGGAAAAAAAAACACCATCACTCTTTATTTCGAACGTGTATATGGCTATTTCTGAAATATAAAGAGGAAAACCGGACGACGTTGAATCATAAATAAGGCCCAAACGACGCCTCTCCAAAAAGTATGACTAGAAATCAATATGACATGCGAACTGGGGGAATAATTCGTCTTTTCATTTGTATTTTGGAAGCCGGGCACACGTCTCGACTTATTTCTGGCGTCTGTGGTGGATCTGCGGTGGGTTTGAGTTATTACCTGATTATTTTCCCTGCCTATTCAGGGAGATACAGAATGTAAGGCTTTGGATTCATTAAATGCGTTTCTGTCGTTAAGGTGAGCACGCGTTGGGCTTCAGACAGTGATCCATCCTGATCCTTACGCACACCTGATGTGGCTATCGATTTATCGACCCAATTTATTATCCAAATACGAGGAGCCGCCAACATCCCATTTTCTTCCATGGCCACGGCGTGACGCGCGGTCCCAGCGTAATAAATATATTTTTCGTCTGCTGCAACAGACAACGGAATTAGTATGATCACCATAATATGACGTATTGCCAGCGCCTCTTTAATGTCGTTTTGTATGCGCGCGCAATTGACAACAGAATTAGTGCTATCTATTGCAACATAAATCTGACGTAAATCTGATTATGCGTATTGTGTGGACAATTTGAATTGACTTTTTATGATGCGATTTCATGGCCTTCGGGGCATATGGATTATAGAGCGTTACAGCTCACATGCCCAGATTATTTTGACGTGCTGGATATTGGGGCGTTATAATATACAATATAACAGGCTGTTTTTACTATACCAGAGATTGTGCTATAAAACACAGTCCACCAACATGTTTTATTGCACTAGAAATTCCCCAGTTATGACACACATGACAATATGGCACTCATACAGGGTATACGAGAGAATTTTGAGCAGCTTGTTTACTCTGATTCTAACTTCAGTCGCTCGTAAAAATCTATTTGCTCATGTGGTGATCTTTGTTCTGAATTAAGCTGCAGGTATTTTGTGTGTGTGACTGTATCTGTCAGTCACATACACAAGTCTTTGTGTTTGTAGCTGTGTGTGTGGTGATCTCTGATACCTGTATCTATGTGTGGAATGACTCGGTGGATCAGAATTACTCAGTGGCTGGTTTACCTTTAACTTTTTTGTCTTCCATCGCCTCAGGAGTTTATGATGAGAGCTGACGGGGTCTGTGGTTGCTGACAATGTTATTACAGACCGCTATTCCCCACCTGAGGATCACACACAAGCACACATACAAACACACTGGACACTAATACACACATTGGCAAAAAAACAAAACAACACACACAATCACACATATAAAAACTCATGCAGGTATGTGGAAACACCACATGTTGCTATTGATGCAATAACTAATATTAAAAACAATATTTAGATTGGGGTATTTTCAGGAAGTTATTGCTTTCTCTGTAAAGTCATCAGTTATTTCATCTGATGATATATATGGGGAGACATAGCGACTCAGGAGGTAAGAGCGGTTGTCTGGCAGTCGGAGGGTTGCCGGCTCGATCCCCCACCCTGGGCGTGTTGAAGTGTCCCTGAACAAGACACCTTCACAACCCCTAATTGCTCCCAACGAGCTGATGACCTTGCATGGCAGCCTTTCACCGTTGGTGTGTGAGTGTGTGTGTGAATGGGTGAATGAGAGGCATCAACTGTAAAGCGCTTTGGATAAAAGCGCTATATAAATGCAGTCCATTTACCATTACCATTTGAATCAGGATCTTGTGTTGTGTGGGTTTCAAATTGGAAGCAGTGATTCATAACAATGCCAAAAACTAGCTAGAGCCAATAGGTTGCAGGATCTCACAAACTCAAACGTCCCTTTCCAGATGCTTTGAGGTGTGAACTAGCATGTGACTAGCTCAGTTAAGGCTATGAGCTCAAGCCCCACCCTACAGTCTGAGGTTAAACCCTCAGCTCCTGCAATGCCTTCCACTGACACTGACCGGGAGGCCAGCCCGGACCCTCCGGTCACTGCAGCATTAGTTGCTCTGTACAACATTCCGTGACTCAAGAGACATGACTTTACCAGTGATGAGAAAAAAAAGGAATAAAATGAGGGAAGAAAGAAACATCTTTGAAAATGCCCAGGTTGCTGGTAGAATATGGTTACTTCATTTCTTTGACAATGCAGCAACATACAGTATATAAAGTAGGGCATTATAAAATGTTTGTTAGCATGTGCAATGCAACCGTACTGCTGTGGCATGGCTGTGGTAATGTCATTACCCTATTTCTCCTGCTCACTTTCTCCTTATTTAGTGCTTGTACTAGGTACTCTAGACAGCTGCCATGTCTGAATGAATTCTGTGACAAAGAAACACTTTACAAGTCATGAATTCTCTGGTAGAGCAGTAGACTAGCACTCGCACTTAGTGTCTAGCAAGAATTATCTAATGGAGTATTGCATCTTAGGTTGTAGTATTAATTCTTACATTAGAGCAACTTGTGTTATAAATTTTGTGAAAGAACATCGTCCTTAAAATGCAGCACATATTATGACATAGGCAGTGCTCCTTGGCATGTGCAGGCAGTGGCCAAAAAGGTGGAAACAACTGGGTAAATGACAGACACGAAGTATATTGAAAGCAGGTGCTTCCACACAGGTGTGGGTTCTGAGATAATCAAGCAATTAACATTGCAGCATGCTCAGGGCTGTGTAAAAAATGCCGAACAGGTCTGGTTGCCTTTAATTATGGCTAGCATGGCTAAAAGACCATATCTCAGTGACTTGGAAAGGGGGGTGATTGTTGGGACACATTTAGCAGGAGTTTCAGTGATGTAGGCGGCTCAACTCACTGATGATTCACAGGACATGGTGTCTGAGATGATGTCAGCATGGCGCTCTGAGAGAAAGACATCATCGACAACGGGCAGCAGTGGTTGAAAGCACATACTCCGGGGTAATGATGTCCCCGCATTAGTTTGAGGTGCAAGGCGAAACAAGTAAATAACTCTAAAATCAACTGACTACAAATTTATATGGCAATTTTTGTCAAGAACTATTCACCAAGAACTCTACGGAATTCTGCTCTACCATAATCGGATTACAGTGCTCAAACCACTCAGTACACCAGGCAAAGCGTGTACTACAAAGGAGCAGGCAAATGTGACATGATCAGATGAATGATCCTGCACCCTGTGCTTGACAAATGGATTAGTGCATGTGTGGCATATAGCTAAAGAGGTCCACTGGTATGAGTGCTTGGCTCCAGCATGTGGTTCTGTAACGGTCTGGGTTTAATTTCCTCACATGGTGGCACCTCGTGCAATGATCTGTTTTAAACTTTTAAAAGCCACCATGCCACCCAGTCGTAAAAAATGCATATTTATTTAGCAAATTTGTTTAATGGGGAAAATTACATTTCCTTTTGATTTTTACATTACATTACATTACAGGCATTTAGCAGACGCTCTTATCCAGAGCAACTTACACAACTTTTACATAGCATTTTACATTGTATCCATTTATTTATACAGCTGGATATATACTGAAGCAATTTCAGTTAAGTACCTTGCTCAAGGGTACAACGGCAGTGCCCTACCTGGGAATCGAACCTGCGACCTTTCGGTTACAAGCCCAGTTCCTTACCCACTGTGCTACACTCCGACCTAATTTAAAGTTAAATATTTCTGAACAAGAGCTTTAGGACTAATGGGGCGTGTTCATTCAGTAGTGAATATCCACACTCTTACCTTGGATATACAGACCACTTAACCTTAAGACTCACATAGCATTTTAGTTATCTGGTAAGCTGAACATGCAGAACTATATGGAATAACATTGATCACACCAAAACCAACCGAAACAGAGACTGGATCTGTGTAATTTAGCCATACGTGTAAAAGCCAATACTGGTGAATTCCAGGAAAAGGACATGGCTGATGCCGTCATCCTCATGAACAAGGAATGAGTTGATTGACTTTCTTGTGGAGGAACGGGCCCACATCCCTCCCTGAATTCCAGACCCTGGCAGATTCTATGCCACAGCAGGTACAAGATGTTCTGATGGCATGTGGTGGCCCAATACCCTACAAAGTGACTTACTGGTATTTCCGACCTATTTGGACACTCTGTGCATGTAGTATGTATTGTCAAATTGAGTGCTACACTTTGGCATCTCTGTAGTATGTGTTATCAGATCAGCACGTCATTCTATGGCACAGCAAGAAGATTGTGGGTTCCAGTTTCAGCTTAGTGTGTGGAGTTTGCATGTTCTTCCCGTGTCCATGCGGGTTTCCTCCAGGTACTCCGGTTTCCTCCCACAGTCCAAACGCATGCAGGTAGGTTAAGTGGAGACTCAAGATTGCCCATAGGTGTGAGTGTGTGAGTGAATGGCGCGTGTGCCCTGCGATAGATTGGCGCCATGTCCAGGGTTTTAATCCTGCCTCTCGCCCAATATACGCTGGGATAGGATCCAGCACCCCCCGCAACCCTGCTCAGGGTAAGCGGGTATAGATAATGGATGGATAGACAGAGTGGTGTTTCTTGGCATGTGTGCAGCATGTCCCATCAGATTTAGGGGACAGCGGGACTCCGCACATTGCCAGCGCTAGCCCTGAGCGGGTGCAAGGCGGCTCTGGTCCCATCTTGGTCCGCGCCCGCAGGTCGATGGCCCGGGCGGAGCGGGATGTCGCTTCCTGTTTGTTCGCTCGACCGGAGCGGTGCGTATTCATCGGGGCAGGATGGAGGGGCATGAGGTCGCCTCCACGTCGGCGTCAGTTTCTGATAAGATCACGCAGTACAGACGAGTACAGCAGGGCTGGAGCTCTTATCTTTAACAGCGTGTGCATGTGCGTCTGTCTGTTTGTGTGCACGTGCGTGTGTGTTTGTGTCTGCATGTGCCTGTGCTTGT